>NC_083627.1:25847525-25926186 GCF_963584025.1 Labrus mixtus
CACGCGAGGCCGCTTACAAAATCATGTCCATAAGGTTCAATTTGAGTAGTTAATCAAAACATTAAAAAAGCAATTGCAGCTATAAAGTCCAACTTTATTCTGTGTTGAAATCTATATTAGTCTGAAAACTGACATCCATTGCTCTTTTTCAATTACTCCTAATGTTGTTTGATTTTATTTAAGGCTTCAAGTATCACTTCTCATCTTTTAAACAGCTAATCAGTGGTAAATTGCTCTGCGGGATCCCTCTTACAAACACAAATTGATCTCTGCTTATGACCCCCTGCTGCAGCTGCGACTGCAAAGAATATCTTGACACTAAGTGATACATTTAACTTTACAAATTGGCCTTTATTTACTTGAATTACTGCAGTAAAAATAAGCCTGGAGGCTGGAAGTACTTAGACGTTCATCACAGACATGAAAACTTTGACAGTAAATGTATGCATTAGGAATATCGTTGGATCATTCTGATGGTTGCTGAATGGTTTAGTCCCACAGGGCGAGGGTTTTTATACATCCTTTATATGTAAAAATGTGTACATTCATCTTATTTAAAGGTGCCATTTTTGTTTTTTTATACTGCCTAACAGCATCGGCACTTCCTCTTCTTCTTTTTTTCAAGTTTCAAAGCTTTTAGCAGTGAGCCGGGAGGAAGGTATGTGATTCAGGAGCTCAGTTAGATGCTAGAAAAATGGATGCATTACTGAACAGAGCCCTGAGCAAGAGTTTAATGTTTGACCTTTTCATCCTGTATATCAAATATCTGTTGATTCAAAGTCTGATCTGATGTAGATTTTCATACTGTAGTTCCTTTTTTTATACAGTGTTGCTGAACAGTGCACACTCAGGCAATAGTAGAGTATCTAAATATAAAACAGCTGAATAGTATTGCTTTAAGGAATAAAGTGTGCATCTCAGGTTCTTTTTGGTGGTTGAGTATAATTTTTTGTTTGCATGGCATTGTGTTTTGTTTTTTGCCAATTAACTTAACTGTCTACCATGAGAATACCTCTGCAGGCTATGGGAGAACATGCAGGCTCCACAAAAAAAAGTACATTGCATGTTCTCCCTGTGCCGGCACAGGATTCCTCCAGGTACTGTTCGACTGTTTCCACCTACAGTCCAAAATCATGCCAGTTAGGTAAATTGGGGACTTTATTAGCCTGGAGGTATAAGCGGGGGTGTGAATAGTTTTCTGTCAGCACAGTGATTGACTTGTGACAATACCAAATGTCAGCTGGGGATCAGCTTTAGTCCTTGCAGCCCTTTAATGGAGGAGGAGAGCATTACAACCAATGAATGATGCAGTGTTTTGCATTATTTTGTTGTAGAAGATTTTCAGTAAGTCACAATGTCATCAGGACAAAATACAAGCAAAATGAGCTGACTATAATATCATCATTTTACAATTCTACAATTCTTCATGGTTTGTCGGGCTCTTTTGTCATCTAGTTATGCTTTCATCTTCTCCATTTGCTCTAAGGCACCCATCTGGAGAATAAGAACCACCAGCTGTGTATCTCCATCCACCAACTCCTAACACTACAACAGCAGTGGATGGAAACACAAATAAAGCTGCCCTCTCTGTGCAGATTTTCCTGATAGTTGTAGGAAATTTTCACTTAAAGTTGTTCTAAATTTACATAGACACATTGCTAATATGAATCTGCTTGTCTTATTTTGAAGCATGAACAACAAAACTTTGGTACTGTTTAATCTGTGTGATTGAATAGGAGAGTATGTCTAAGGATTTGACCTTACCCGAAGGTAACTTGACACAGGCCTTCTTTGATCCACTTGGCTGTAGCGTGCAGGTGTGAGCTGTTTAAGGCTAACTGGAGTGTGTTTGCCTGACGTCATGGTTACAAGATACTGTCTCGTCACCTGACCACCTTTGTGTGTGTCCGTGCATGTGTGTGTGTTTGAAGGTGCACAGGCTTTCTGTGCTAATCTCTGCTGAAGGTGGCAGGTGTCTTAACCAGGTCATCACCTGGTAGCCTACTCACACACACACGCACACGCACACACACTGCTCTCTATCGCTCACGTCTCCTCGTCTGACGCTAAGTGCGTTAGCGTCCAGGTTTGGCTGCTGTCCAACCTCCCCAGCTGGTGAGTGAGGAGGAGCATGGCGGAGATGGAGACAAGGCGGCAAAGCAGAAGATTGAGATAGATTAGAGGTCACTTCTGAAAGGATCGGGGAAGAAAGATGGGTGCGGAACAATAAACAGTAAACAAGCTTCATTTTTTCCTGTAAAGGTATGATTACTCGAAGGGCATGTGTCTGACCCTTTGCAGCGAGAGAATTACCCTTCGGTCCATTTCAGCAGGGCTCAAACACTCCACACTCTTATCAGTGGAGGTCAGGTGGCTGTGGAGATGAGCAGACGCAGAGATGGCTGTGAATCAGCTGCTGCTTCATAAAGCGTGGGCACCTCCACCTACAGTGAATTAAACTGCAGGGAGGTTGGAAACAAGGCCCTTAGAGATCACTTTACCTCATTTCAGTCTCATATTCCTGCCAGATGATTATTACTGTCATGCTGCGTTCAAACGCGTTGTTGAACAGTCTGATATGAAACATTTAGGCTGGGCCAGGACACCCACATTGAAGTTTAAGCCATTCATTGTCACAATAATACAAATGTATTCTGGTGAAGCAGCTCATGTTAGGACTTGGTACACATCTGAGCTAGCTTGACTCAGGTTGTGTTTGACCTCGGGCAGAAATACACATTGCACTGTACTTCCATCAGAGTCAGCTGTTATAACTGTGTACAAGTAAGTGAGTGATTTGCTTATGTATTTAAATAAACTCAATATACATACACTTAAGTAGACATAACACCCTGAAATAATGAAGAAAAAATGAAGTCAAAGAGTAGACTGGACTATTATGAACATAGTTGATACACATTTAGGGACTAATACATTGAGTATGTAGAGCTCAGCGATGATGTCTCCAGACAAAATGAGCACCAAATGTTTATTTGGACCACCTGGTGTTAGAGATATGTTATCCACACTTAGTGTTGTACAGTGAACATATGATTATCCTAAGTACCACATGGCCTCCAGGACTATCTTTACTGATCCCGTGGTTACCAACCTGTCTGCCTAGAGCTGCAGGATGCTCGATAGATCAAGAAGGAAGAGCACACTATTTTCAGCCACCTAATCTACATCCAAGCCCAGCGAGTTAAATGTTTTTGATGTAAAGTTATTGAAGTTTTACAGAAATGGAAGTGTTTTACTTTACTAATTGCATTATGGGATATAATTCCAGTTTCCTGCCCTGCTTGGACTTTTGTGCTGCTGCTTTTTTTAAATTTTAGAAAACTTAAAGGTTTGAAGTGTACAAGTCCAATGAACTACTCTGGGTATATTGTTGTATCAAATCGTACCATAGCATAGCATAGCATATCGTAGCGCATCATACCGTATCTTATCTTATTGTACTGTACCATTTTGTATCGTATTATATTTTATAATTTTATATCCTATCCTTATGTTTTATCATCATATCATATTCTGTTGGATAACAAGCAATGAAAATAATGGAATTTAATTATTTAGTCGTATACTTTTTTTGTGGTGAGGAAAAAGGACAAATTATAGGATGCAAATGCTGCCACATCATTATTGGATTTGAGAAAACATATATAAGATTATTCATTTCCTTCCTACATACACAGCGTGGTGAGAAAAATGGCCATAAAAAAAAAAGAGCACAATGGACATGACCTCAGTGTCTTGCTCATTGTGTTTCTGTCTCCTGTTCTCCTCCAGCACTGTGGATGCAGTAAATGGAGGGACAGCTAGAGGAGTGGGACTCACAGATGGTGCCAGAAAGCTGAGGGAGTATTCAAATCATTCTTCACAGTTTGAGAGCTCTGAGATGCTGCAGCAGCCGAGAACATTTGCTCCGATAAAATCTCACATATTAAAAAAGCACAATTAACGATTATTTCTCGGAAGCAGAGCAGCACGGTATCTGGGACTTGTGTGTGTGTGTGTGTGTGTGTGTGTGTGTGTGTGTGTGTGTGTTCCAGGCATTGTGCAGCAGGAGCTGCAGCCTCTCGGGTTACTGAGGAATGCATTTGAAGTCAGTCACAATGATGCTTTCTATCTGCCCAGCAAGCCGAGGGGGATCTTCTAACTGAACGGGACCAGCTTGAAAATCAACTAAAAAAAAAAAAACAAGAAGAAAAAATGGATCACATCCACGCACATCTGCTAACCAGGGTGGCATGGTGGTGCAGTGGTTTGTCTCCTCACAGAAGGAAGGTTCCTTGTTAAGAATCCCAAACTACATGGGTGCCTTTCTCTGTGGAGATGGAACGTTGCCCCTGTACAGGCTGTGAGGTTAATCAGTGACCCTAAAATTGCCAGTAGGTGTGATTGTACACTTGAAAGTTTGTCTGACAGCGCTGTGATGGACTGGAATCGAGACCTCACTCAATGTCAGCTGGGATCAGTTCTGGCCCCCCCCATGACTTTAAACAATAAAGCCAATATTCCATTATGCCATTCAAGGATAACACTTACACAGTCTTCTTTTCTCTCTGATTCTTTCATTTAAATTCCTTTCTAGATTAATTCTGGAACAAATCAGCTTCTGTGGATTATTAACACGCACAGACAGGCAGGCATACTCACAAAGCGGCTGTGGGATGAAATGGTGAAAAGTCTGATGTTAGCTTTAGATCAGATTTCTACCTGAGTAACAGCAAATGTTGCAACTGCCCTCAGAGGACACACCTGCTTTTCCAGATAAAACAAGCACACATTTCTTCTCTGTCTCTGTTTCTTTCCCATCATTTTTCCCCTTTTCCTTTTTCACAAGCATACATAATTATATACTCCATGCTCCCAGATTGTTTTAAAATGACTCCAAATGGCACCACATGTCTTCTTACAATGGAAGCGCTTCATACATTGCCAAAAACCAGGATTGCTTTTACTCCGCAGATCCAGCAGAGTATAGCTGTCATCTTACAGTTTCCTTTTATAACGAATGGGAACAAAATGCAGCGGTGGAGGGAAATTGAGGGCAACATACAGATGATTTTGGCCCCGGGTTATGCGTGTGGTGGAGGGAGCTCATTGCGTCTCGTTGTGGTTAGTTAGTTATGTGGTGCAGGCAGAGAGTACTGCTGTTTATAGCAGCTAAAACAGAGGCAAAATGCAGAGCTGGCCCTATTCGATCACGTAAAAACACACTTGAGTACGTCTGAGGGGCATTTTGTGTCTGCATGTGCGCATGCACCCCGAACAAAACCTGTCATTATACCCACACGCACACAAACACAACCAAACACACACAAACACACACACACTGTAATTACATACAGTGACGCACCACTGCCCGCCATACTGTGAATTCACACGTATAATATCATATATTAAACATGCAGAGGCACAGAGCGGGATTACTCAATACTGTCTGAGGCTGGGACAAACACGGACGATGCACACACCGGCTCCAAAACTGAAAAATAAGCACACTAGCCTCTGCTGGAGGGTGCTGTGTGTATAGGGGACTTGTAATAGGGGCCCCTCGGGTGGGCTCTGGGGGTTGGGTGTGTGTTTATTTAAGTGTGTGGATGTGTGTGTGAGTTTTTCGGGGGAATTCAGGGGGCTTGCCTAAAGATAAAAATGGAGTTTGAGATGAAAGGAAAATAGGGCACGGACGGGGATATACTTGCTTTGAGTTTGTTGGGACGGAATAAGGCGGAGAGGGTGGGGCTGACAGAGGGGGGAGAAGGAGGAGGGGGAGTCAGAGGAGCAGAGTGTTGTTTAGATGTTGGTTTTTAGGGTTGTTTATACAGCGTTACATAACACCTTTGCTTGTCTAGAAAAGAGCTCTTATACATGTTACAGTGTGTGTGTGTTGTGTGCTCTATTCCAAGGATCAGTTTTACAATGAAGTCCGTTGCTAAGGGCAACCTTAGTCCTTGCACAGAAATTCCCAGATCCCAGTTAGAATCTACCAAACTCACACACACACGTGCACACACACACACACACACACACACACACACACACACACACACACACACACACACACACACACACACACACCGTGCTTGCAGCAAAACGCCTTTTCAATACTTTTGGCTACTTTCAGGGTTCGACTTAACCAGGCCTTCACTCAACCATTTACACACACATTTACACTCAAAGTGGGAAGCACAAACACACACACATTCAGTCCTCTTTGTTCAAGCACACTGTGTCATCCTCTGTGTGTTGAGGCTCCAAACAACTTCAAGTGAATTTGATTTTCAGGAGGTAGATCTAGCGTTTCAGCCTCACCTCACGCTGAGACGAGATGGACAGAGATGCTCAGGTTTCTAGATTCCATTATGCTTTTATTGGCTTTTAAAGGCATCGGGTTTCCACTGTCTGGAGCCGGGGAGGAGCTTCTCTGCCTCTCTGTGTGTGTTTGCGTTCATGTGTCACAATTAGCATCAAACAGGCTAGCAAAGGCAGCGCCTTGTAGGGCTTCAGGGTGGGCTTAAGATTGCTGAGAAGATACGTTTGTTTTGTCCTCAATTTCAGCAGTGGACTGACTCTTTGCCAATACCTGGAGCCAAACCTAGCCCTTTGTTCTTGGCATCCCAACAGTTCACTTCCTACTGTGGACTGAGTTAAATCTGGGTTAAAAATGGAGCGCTGGAAGAAGAATCCAGCTTGTAAATGTTTGAATAAAACGAGTGAATACAAACAGTAAAAAATCAACACACTTATCAAAGTTCTGCATTCAAAATGTAACTTTAGTCTAACGGCAGCAAAAATGATCAGTGAAAAGGCTCAAATCAAATGATTCTTTCTGCAGCTCCAAGGTCACAGATAATGTTGGTGTTTGTAAGTATGGGGCTCAGTTTGGAGAGTATCATCATTATTTGGTTGGAAGACATGACGTCTTGTGTTTGATTAGAAAGAAACTGAGGCTTAGACTTAGCTTTTACCATAAACATAGGGTAGGTTGGGATTAAGCAAAGAACACATGTTTTGTTAATGTACTTAAGCGGAGTTTTAAGTTATCTGTACTTACTTGAGTGTGTTAGCAATTTTCTACCTTAATTTTTTAAGTTAAATATATTTTTTTCCCGAGACCTTAACCTCCAAAACAGGTTTGATCAGTTAAGCTTTTTAATGGTTTAAGAAGAGTTATTGCATTTTTTCAATTATTGTGTGTGCTGTCTACTCAACATTTCATCCCATTTCATCTTAAAGGCCTGGGACAATTTTACATAGGAAAGACAACTACTTGGTGTATCCATCAGAAAAACAGTCAACATAAGTCATGTTAAACAACATAAATGTCATATTAGGAAAAACAGACAAGAGAAGGAACCTTGAGCAGGGAGTTCATGGCGTTTTTGATCTTTCACTATGTAGTTTATGATCTGATTTTTCTAATCTTTATTAGGCCTAAGCAGACAGCGACAAATACATTTATTTCATATCTGTGTAATCTCCTATCAGTCTCCAACAGCTGTTGTGATTTGTACTCGACTCCATTGCGTATTTACAGTACCCGGGGTTTGGCTCTGAACCTAACAGAGTGGATTTTTTTTTTTTTTACTGTTTAGCACCCTGTCCATAAAGTGACCTTCAAAATAAACTACAGCTTAATGACTCTGTCTTCCTCAGAGACCGGTTAAGGTTAACCGATCAGTGTTCATGGTATTCCTAAAATTGATTTTGTATTTCATCTTTGTTGACTTTTCTCTTTTATCAAATCGTTGATCAGTCATTTATACATGACTGTTTTTTATTTGGAAGGGGAGGAGTGTGGGGTTCTTTCTGTTTTGATTCAACAATTAGATAAGGAAAGTAGTATGAATCGGGGGTAAACCAATGGAGAGACAACATATATTTCAAAATGAGTATACATTGGTACACAGTGTGGTTTGAACTGTGGTGTGAAATGTATCTTTGCTCTCCAGTACGGGCGGTGTCTCCTAAGTGCATGCATCTGATAGCAGTATTAGTGCCTCAGTGTAATGGGTGAGTGCTTGTGTGTGTTTGAACATGGCAGAGATGTGTGACTGAAGTGAAAAGGAACAGAGAAAGATGAATGAAGAGTGAGGAGGGATCAGCCTCAGAGTGACCGTAGGCTGGGGTCAGTCGCTGCAGAGCTTGAACCCCCTAATGACTAATCTCTCTTAACCCAACCCTGCAGAGGTCACCAGGCGAGCTAATGCTTTCCCTTCACAGGCATGAATAAAACAGGCCCAGATTAAGGTGCAGTGATGAGTGGAGAAGATACTGTGAAATGATCCAACAGAGATACTTACATTCAGATTACAAAGTGCTGCTGAAAAACTCAAATGTACATCTTTTAAAAAAAAAAAATCACATTCCGTTTCACACAAGGTTGAAAATAATGATAAAAAGGCTATACCAACAACAACAACCTATTATCGTGCAAGTCATTAATAGAACAATTTGAAAATATTACCATGTGCTCTGGAAGCTGTGATATGTTTGCTTCAACTTTTGGATAAATTAAATATGAAACATGGTACAAATAGCCAAGAAATAAAAGCTTAATGATCTTGTGCTTTTAGTGTGGCTTCAAGATGCGAGATTTATGATGTTCCCATCAGACAACTTAATGTTCAGCAAATATTGGCATGCATATTTGGATGTCACATAAGTGTCTTATATCATGGCCATTCCGTGTCAATTTATGTGCAATATGAAGCTATGAATTAACCAAAGTGTGTTAATATTAGCCTGTTAACACAACACTGCAGGACACAGGCAATTTCAGCTCGAGCCAAGAACAGTTGTGTCCGCAGCTTGCACTTATTGGTGCTTTTATGGTGCGTTGTAATTGATAACTACCTCGAATGCGAGTGGAGAGGGGTTGGAGGTGTGCCGCTGGAGGAGAGCGGAGGCTTCAGAATAGCGGAGGTGTCACCAAACAGCAGTTTGTTTTGGTTTCATTTGGGGGCGGCAGTAGCTCAGTCTGTAGGGACTTGGGTTGGGTCGCCAGTTCAAGTCCCGGTGCGGACCAAATATGGAAGTTGGTCTGGTAGCTGGAGAGGTGCCAGATTGCTTCCTGAGCACCGCCGAGGTGCCCCTGAGCAAGGCACCAAACCCCCTCCCCACCATCAGGAGCGCCTGCCGGGGGCGGCTCCGTCACTCTGACATCTCTCCATTAGTGCATGTCCATAGGATCCTGTTTGTGTGCATGTGTGTATATCTCAGCCTGTGTGTGTGTTGCATGACTACAGAGTGTAAAAACAGAATTTCCCCTTCGCGGGATCAATAAAGTAAATCTTAATCTTAATGCTGGTGCTCAAGGGCGAAATCTACTGGCTCAGATAGTCGCACATTCTTCCTTTAAGTCATTGTGCACATGGAAGTCATCAAACCTGTACAACATGAGCTGGTTAGGATTGTTTTGAGCATGTAAACATGCCACAGCTAACAAACTAAAACAAATGGGTTCCCAGCCTAACTGAACTGCTGGCATTGCTGTGGACATGTGTGGGTTTTTAAAAACAAAGAAACACTTCTGACATAAACACATTTATTTAATTTTGATTTAATAGTATATCCATGTCCCACCTGTTAACATGGAGGCAGACTACATGACTTAAACTGTGGCCAGGCATTTGGGGGAGCTCCCAATGATTTGTTTCCCTTTTGGGGAGCTGTCATATCATCCATCTTTTTTACAAAGTCTACAGTTAACTGGCTGGTTAACCATTTTTTCCAGGAAACAAACTTAACCTTCACTTGTTCAAACGTGTCAAATGTCGCGTTTTTCTAAAAAAGTTATATATAATTGGAAGTTCAATACAAAATAAGAAATTTAAAAATCTTACTTTTGGCTTTGGGAATATGAAATTATTTAATTATTTTCCAGCATTTTGTACTCTAACAATTATTATTAATGAATGAAAAAGCACATTTCACAGAGGAATTGATGATGGAATAAATGGGGCAGTTCAAAGGGAGATGCCTCTGGGTCCTCTGCTACTTAACAGGCTGAGCATCACTTGTAACGGACATGTAAGCAGAGACTGAATGAAGCCCCTCTCTCCTTTAAAGCTTTGATGTTTTCTCTGCCAAAATCCCAGCTTTAGATCAACTCATTAACTATGCTCCTCCACAGAGTCACAGACAGACAGATGTTAGCCCGTCCACACATAATGCAGCCCCCTCTCAGACAGTTGTGTGTGTGTGTAATCTGCCAAAGTGGTGTCTCTTCTAAATGAATTGACAAACAGCATGGCTCATCTCTAATCTGTCTCCCCCATCTCTATGTATCTCTCAGGGACAGACTTGGTCACCATCGATCGACGATGAAGGCTCGACGAGAGACGAGTTCTACGATGACGAGGACCTCTACTCAGGCTCTGGCTCTGGCTGTAAGTATGTGTGTGTGTGTGTGTGTGTGTGTGTGTGTGTGTGTGTGTGTGTGCCCTGGTTCTTTCAAACCCGACAGCTGCTGGATTTCAATCTGCTGACCCTGAAGACCCTAACCCCCCTCAATATCCTCGAGTTATGGCCGCTCTGCTCAACCAGATTACACACAATAAGGCTGCACACACACAATACAAACACCTTGCTCGGCTGGAAGGACAGGTTTTGATTCAGATTTATTTGAAACACCTTTGAACACAGACACACCCTTGCAAACAAGCAACGACCCAGGCTCTATTCACCCAGATCTTATTTGCTGTAATCAGATTACAGTCCACACAGATTAGGCCATCACATGCACACCAGCAGTCCTGTGCACCTATTTACAAGCTTTCTGTCTGCATCTGAGTGAACTTGCTGTCTGTGTGAGGAGGAATTACCTACTTAACGTAAATCACATCGGTGTAATTCAGCCTGATTTTCTGATCTGGCTGTTGAAGCTTGAACGTGGCTCTCCTTATTAAGCATGACTCATTGAGGGCTGCCCTCAGTTCAGGCGCTGCGCTAGTGTAGAGACACACTCATAATAAATTACAATTCAGAGCAGGAGAGTGCAGCAGAGGCACCCCCTGTGGTCAAAACAGCGGCCCGGCAAATTGCTTTATCTCATACGGTGATACAGAGCTGTCTGATTCAGGAGGGAGAGCTCATTTTCAACAGATGGATGTGCATTTTGCCTCTGAATGTAGCATTTTAAGGCGTCTAATAAGTTTTTAACTGAAGCTGCATGGTTCAAGTCCACATTTCTATATCCACTTCAGCTCCATTGTCAGGGTTCACGTCTTTGTGCCTGTAAATTAAATTTGCTTCTCCATGCGTCACTGCTGTAACAAAATGAAAGGTGCTATAATAATGCTATTATGAGATTTAAGAAGACAATGAATCAGTGAGCACAGTCATCTCTGCTCCTTTCTTCTCTTCTTCTTTTCTTCCTCATCTCACACCGCAGTAAGCCTGGTATTTTGGAGAGAAAAAAAGCGCTGCTTACATGCATCTCTTTTCACATCAATTTTGAAAAACAAAAAACAAAAGCACACACACCTGTGAAAGTGGTTTAATACAGCTGAAGTGTAGTTGTTCTCATTTACATATTTCCCATTTCTGTTGTCACAAAGCTAAATGAGCAGAAAATAAGGATTTGATTGCAGCTCTGATTGCTGCAGCGAGTCATCAATAAAATCACTACTTTAGAGGCAACAGCTATTGACAGAACAAACAAAGCGAGCGGTGTGATTGTCTGTGCTGGCATTTCAAATGACTGTCGTCTTAAAGGGCCACCCCACTGATACTACACAGAAAGTTTAGTCATGGAGAGTACACAATCAGTGTTGCTCTTTTGTCCCCTTTTAGATCGCCAGAGTTTTCCAATTAAATCTGATTTTTTTTAATCCAGTCACTGTCCCCTTAATGTCTGAATAGTCTGAATAATAAGTGACTGTTAGTGTACATTTGAAGTTGTTTAAATAGATGAGATCCTGTCTGGAAAAATCCCCGCAATAAGAGGAAATATTTCCATGTATACTACTTTGTGTTTGTCGACAGTCCCACAGTGCCATCCTGAAGTCATGCAACACTGCACCTGTTAGTCATGATAAAAAATGACAGAGACTGACATCTCAATTTACTGCTCAAAGAGTGTAAATTGTTGAGTGTTTATTGTACAGGGAGCAGGGAATGAGCGTCTAAGGGATTGATTTCAAGCACAGTCTCTGGTTTACAGTTTGTGTGTGAGTGTGTGGGTGGTGGGTTGACTGATGAATCTTATGTGTGACTGAGTGAGATGTTTCCTCTTTTTTTTTTTACTTGTTGTAATGAAGTCATTTTTTAATTAAGTAATCTCTCCTCTCTCATCCTCTCCAGTTCCTGATATCAGTATAAGGCCGACATCAGCAGGTGTGGCCTTCACCACAGAAGAGCCCCTCCTACTGTCTACCACACAGGCCACAAGCCCTGCCCCCTCCGCCTCACCTGCGGCCGAGCCAAGCCCCAACCCAGAGGAGCCCACCGCCACCCCACTGCCAACTGAGGCAGAAGGAGAAAGCGGTGTATTCTGGGAAAGAGATCGAGAGCTGGAGAGGGAGAAAGAGGAGGAGAGGCAGAGGGAGAGGGAGAAAGAGAGGGAAAGAGAGAGGGAGCTGGAGAATGAAAGAGAGAAGGAGAGACAGTTGGAGAGGGAGAGAGAGAGGGAAAGAGAGAGGGAGCGGGTCCGAGAGCTGGAGAGAGAGAGGGAGCGGGAGAGGGAGAGAGAGAGGGAACGTGAGAGAGAGCGAGAGAAAGAGAGAGAGAGGCAGAGAGAGCGAGAGCTGGAGAGAGAGAGAGAGCTTGAGCGAATCAGGGCCGCTGCCCAGACCACTGCCGCCCCACGATCCCCTGCTGCTGTCCCTGTGGTGACTACCAACCCGGCCCTCATCCCTTCAGAAAGCGCAGTGCCGTCTTTGGATGACCTGAGCACCACAGAAGAAGAAGACGACGTCTACCTATCACCTGAACCCACATCGTTCTACCCTGGATTCGACTTAGAAACCACCACAGAGGAAGACACGCTCACCACAGCAGAGAGCACACCTGAGCCCACGACAGCGGCACCCACCACCACCACTGTCAAGACCAGGATCCCCTTCAGGCCAAGGGTTCCCATAACAACAGCCACTCAGGCGACTCCAACAGAGAGAACGACCCGCCCACAACAGCCAACAACTTCACAGGTAAGATTCAAGTTCAGTCCTTTGATTTACTCTATTATGTTGATATAGAATAAATATCATCATATATGAAAGTCCAAAGCATACAGTATGTTTCTAATTGAGCATAAACAGTGCCATTAGTTGTTTCAGAACTTCAGAAAGAACCCAATAACTGTTTCCCTATGTTTCCAGTCTTTATGCTTAGCTAGGCTAATAGCCTCCTGTCCAACTCATGACTGAACAAACAAGCAAAGTACCATTAACATTCTCATTTCACATTATTCATTGAGCAATACTTCCAGAGAGTGTGACAGTTTTTTTTAAAACATCAAACTAATCTTTGAAGAGACAAAGCATCCTTTCTCAAATTTCAAAGGCCCAGGCTGCTGTCAGTACATTTATTTTACCTTTAACTAACAAATCCTACAAAAGAACCTAAACATGAAATGAAATACTTTTTTTAGACAGCTCTATTTACTTCTGGAAGGCCAGGTAGTGTCTAAATAAGATAGGCATGTAGTTTATTTAAGCTAAATGTACCTAAACAAAAGTAATCGGTGCATCTGTTTTTGAAGAAACAACAGCAGCCTATGAGAACTTTGAGAAATAAAGTACTGTCTCACATAAATAAATAAAAATACATCGATTTAAGTTTTGACCAACTCACACACACTAGCTTTTTTATAAACTCTACTAATAGAGTCATTTTGTTTGGTAGCAATAAACGTTTGAGGTTTGATACCCACCCCTCCATCTGTAAGCCTCTGTACCACTGACAGCTCAATCATTTACAGACCAGACTCATTTCACTGATTGGTTTGCTTCTGTGTATCTGAAGCAGTCCTGCATTCAAGTTTGATGCATTTAGATTCGTCTGGTTTTCCACATTATAATTAAGCTGCCAGATTTTATGAAGTGTGTATACATGTTGGACAATAAATGACTTTCCAGCAGTCCAAACATACAGAGGCTCATTGTTTCAAAAGACGAACCTGTGCCATGGAAATGTTTCAGTTTGTGTTGGTTTGGATGAGTTTCAGTGTTGCAGATCCATGGAACAAATGGGATTACATCAGATGTAAAATTTCCTGTCATTAGTTCCACTTCTCTTTCTCTCTCTCAGGAGGGTATCAACGAAGTGGGTGCTGCAGGACCCAGTGGAGACTTTGAGATCCGTGATGATCGGCGTAATGATCTGGGTCGAGGTATAATGCCAGTAGATCCTGATCTGATTGGCAACACGGTGGACGCAGGCAGCTCTGCCGCCCAGCTGCCACAGAAAAATATCCTGGAAAGAAAAGAGGTCTTGATAGGTAGGAAAATCTCAGTGAAGATCTCAGCTGTTTGTTTGTTTGTCTGCCTAATAAACAACTAAGTTATCACTTCTTAGATCAACAGATTACATTTCCCTGTTGCCTCCTGTATTCTTTCCCTGCTTTTTGGGAGCTGCTAAGATGAAGTGGCCTTTGCTCAAGTTCACGTTGTGTAGATTCATCACGATAAGTGAATGTGCTACTTAGCCCCGTTTGACCCGTCGAGAACAAGCAATCCTCTTCTTGGGTTATCCAGACCCCTCCTTGCTCCCCTCTTTTTCTCATCATTTTCCCTCTGGGTAAATCCAATTTCTTTTCAAGTGCCCCCTCCCCTCCTCCTCATCCCATAGAGCTGTTGAAGAAAGTGCAGAAGCAGCCAACTTGTCTGACCTGACTGGCTCTCTGTCTCTCCTTCAGCTGTTCTGATTGGTGGACTGCTGGCCGTGGTTTTCGCTGATTTCCTGGTCACCGGTAAAGAGCAGGAGGCAACAGATCTTAGATTAGAGTAGACTGTGAACGTATCTGGCACATATTTTTTCAAATGTAGTGCTGTACATGTGTAGTCACTTTGACCTATAGAACAACACTGTGACCTTGAAGAACATGAGACATTCAGTATTTAGAAGGTATTTACAAACTTTAACAGCCTTTTCAAAGTTTGGAAAAATAAAGTAATCCAGCCTATTATTGTGATTAAGTAAAATAACCATTTGCATTTGCATTTCAGTCAGGTTTATTCTAGCCCCACCAAATATTTTGGAATGTAAAAAAGGAATTCTGAATTTTTCTCCTAAATCTCTAGCCATTCTAACAGCCTCTGAGACATATTTTTAAACAATGATGGCATTATATTAATATTTAGAAGATCCTTAGAGTTGATTAAGTAACACTATGTAGGGTCAACACATCCTTTAATATGTCAATATATCCTTTAATATGTCAATATATCCTTTAATATGTCAATACATCCTATAGTTGTAGTTAAATATGGATATTTGTGATAGACTTAGAAATTTTCCATCCATGGGCCCAGTTTGCTAGCATGGCTAAAAATAGCCTTTTTTGTCAGTGATGGTAATGAAGATCTGATATTATGGATTCAAGGAAAAGTAGTTCATCATGTCTTTTTTATGAGAAACTGCTAATGGTGCACTTGAAAGAGTGAAATTAACATTTCTCATCTCCAGTATCGCAAATGTCCTCCACAGTAAAATTTCCTATTACTGCACAATATAATGCAAAAAACAACCTTTTTGTACAATGATCAGAATGGATTTGAAAAGTCAAAGTGGGTAATACTTTTGCAGTGACAGTGCATTTAAAAAGTTCTGTTGTTATCGCTAACCCAGTCTATGTTCTCTGATATTGGCAGTAATGAATAAACAAAGTAAACACCTCCCACGCAGTGAATGGAAACAAAGTGTTCTTTGAGCATTTTGGAAAATAAACACTTTGTTCTCTGTTTTGGCGTCGATACCAATTAGTTTAAGGAGGGAGAGTTTTCCCCCCCATTTGATTAGCACACACTAATCTATCGCACACAGTTCATTAGCTATGTGTGCAGAAGAAGTGGAAAATGCAGAGTGTAGCAGAGTGATTCTAATGTAGCACTGCAAGGCTAAAATGTAGCTCAAAGCTGCTGGCAACACACAACATCTGTTAGCAGCTAGCTGATAGTGATGCTGTGGTAGCTTTGCCTAGTGTTCAATTCAGCGCGTGTTTGATGTGTTTTAGTCTGCAGCAGGATGTAACAGTGGTGTAAATGGTATTTCTGTGTTTGTTTTATATTTCATGTGTTTGTTTGATCTGTTTTCGAGAGTTTTTCAGAAATCCCGTCTCTTTGTGTTTTTCTCTCAGCGGTGATAGTCGGAGGAGTCGTGGGCGCCTTGTTTGCTGCCTTCCTGGTGATGTTGCTGGTGTACAGGATGAAGAAGAAGGACGAGGGCAGCTACACGCTGGAGGAACCCAAACAGGCCACCGTCACCTACCAGAAACCAGACAAGCAGGAGGAGTTTTACGCATAACACTCATATTCCAGAGAGACGCATCGCACACCGAGGGAGAGATACAGAGTGAGAGAGAGAAGAGAGAAAGATACTCTAAGCCCCCCCTCTTTGTCCCCCAGTCCTACTTCTTCCTCCTCTTCTTCATTGCTTCCCCTTATCTCCTCGTCCCTCTCTCCTCTCGTCTCCAGAACACTCTTGAGCGCCTTTCTCTCGGCGGACTCGGAACTTTCTTTTCAATGAAATCGAAAAAGAGGACCAAAAAAAAAAAGGAAAAAAAAATCCAAATATATTCTGAAAAAAATAACTCATACACACAAGATGTTTTTAAAGTAAATGTTGTTATTAATATTCTACAGATTCTCTTGTTCTGTATGTAATGATATGATTATTTTGTAAGAAAAGAAGAACAAACAAAACGAAACACAAGCTCTTAATGTGTTTTCCAGCACACAAAAGAAGTTCCTCTGTTTTTATGGAGCTATTGAAAAGGCAAAGAGAGGAGAGGAGAGGAGAGGGGCAGAGCGAGCTGAGCAAGACACAAAAGAAAAATGAAAGAGAGGGGCGGGCTAGACTCTGCCCCTCATCCCCCCCTCAAAAGACACACAGAGCATCTGGTTGGCTGCACAGAGCAAAAAGGGTCAAAAGGTGAGAGGAAAGGTCTCTTTTGTGCCTTCCATCGCTCTGGTGCTTAGATGCATAAACATAAACATAAACAAATGCTGACACACACACACACTCACACACACTGGCTTGTGTCTGCTTGAAGGTCGCTCTGACCTCTCTCTCTGTACTTGGCCAACCAGATAATGCTGATCAACCTCAGCGTGTTTCACAATGTCAAGGTGCTGCTGTGGAAACATCGGCTGGTCGCAAAAAAGGTTTGCACGAGCTCATCTCCAGCCGTCGGCCCGTCTGCTCCTTTAAGCTGTACAAAGACTAGTTACGGAAAGTAATAATAACCAATAATATATCATTGTTCTGGGCTGGACGGTGATAATGATGGTAACAATAATAATATAATAATAATACCATTATAATAATGATGATAATAAAACTTAAACAGGAGGATATGTATTTAGCAGTTTAAAAAGTTTATATGTAAATATCTGCATATCCATATCTGGCATCACTAACCATCTGCATGATCATGAAGAGTTTTTAGTCATTACATCCTTCATCACTTTAGATGAGCTGTGCTCTCGTTTGCCACATGCACACACACACATCTACACACCCTCACAAGTGCAGACATATAACTTGCTGTGCATTAAGAACACACAGACTGAAATATTCTGTAAATCATATCATTCAAACACATATCAAACCCATCAACACCCTCATTATGGTTCATTGTGATTGTCATCACTTGAGATACGAGTGAGATCAGTTGGTTTCAATATGTTATTGATTAGGTATGGATCAGTTGCAGGTTGGTTTAGTGTTTGGTCTGTTTGTGGAAAAGCACAACTTTGTGTCCAGTCAACATGTCATTAGATACCTCCCCACTCACACACCTTTTGCATGCCTCACTTTCTTTTTTGTCCACCATTGGCTCTCTGTTCGGGGATGGGAGGGGTCTCTGCGATTGGGGCTTAAGTAAAAAGTGTGAATATGTGTGGAAGTTGCTCCCACCGGCGCTGATTCGGCAATAATCACTTTTATCATTTAAAAAAACGTTGAATTAGCGTGAATGGGTTCGACTTTACCCTGATACTTTTTGGGGAAAATGAATGAGGGAGGGAAATGGCTTTGGACAAGGAATTTACCATATTCACACTGCAGCCATTTTCAACTGATGTCATGCTCAAATGCAGTGATGTGTTGTTCTGCTGTTTATCAGGTGGGAAGACCTTTCAGTCTAAAAAGTACTGAATCAGGTAAGACACTCCTTGTTGCTGTGTTTGCAATATTTCAAGTTCAAAAAATATATATAGGAAAATTACTTGTAAGATACCCCAATTTTTTTTTACATTGTGACAACATTAGGGCTTCCTACCCTGAGTGTAACATCAGAGGATGATGGCGGCCATGTGAATATGGTCAATATGTGGAGACAGGAGGGGTGTGCTTCTATCTAAGAGATTGTAACAATAACCACACCAGTGCGACTGGGCTAGTAGCGTCTATTATACTCAGTACTGTAGAACAAAAATGCATGGGAGTCAATATAATACTAGTCTGGGTGTGTGCAGATGCGTTTGTGTGTTTTTTTGTGTGTTTGAAAACAAAAGTGGGGTGAGTTAAAGTAGGAATGTACTGTGGTCGAGTGTGTGTTTACCTTCTCCAGCAGATCTCACGCTCTTCCATAGACGGGTAACACACCTCTTCCACTCCTGTGTGTACGTCACCTGCCCCCTCACCAGTGTGAGAATATCTGTGTGTCTGCAACTCATCTAAACCCGCCACCTGTTTATGTGTGTATGTGTGTGTATGTGTGAGTGCTTCACCTTGGTATTTCACAGCAGACTCTGTGTACGCTGACTAGCCTGTCGGTGTGTGTGTGTGTGTGTGTGTGTGTGTGTGTGTGTGTGTGTGTACTGTGTGTGTGTGTCTGCGTGTGTTTCGTCCATTCACTGCTGAATGAGGGGCAGCTGGTCCCTCACAGTGGCTTTCACACACACTGACTGTCTTTTCACTGTCTGTCCGTCTCTCTCTCTCTCTCTGCCCCAGGATAGACGGACAGACAACATGCCACTTTCTCACAGGCAGGAATGATCTTAACACGTACTGTCTTTTCTAAAGTGTAAACATGTGTGTTTGTACCCATTTTAAGCCTGCGTAGCCAAATAAGACGTGTGTGCGATTATGTGTGAGAGAGAGAAAGAGTGGATTTGTACGTGTGAGTGTAGGTATGCACATGTGTGTGTGTGTGTGTGTGTGTGTGTGTGTGTGTGTGTGTGTGTGTGTGTGTGTGTGTTATGTGTAGCCCGATGGAGGCGACACTACTCTATGTTTGCTGTTTCCATTCCTGTTTTTATACATTTGCATTTTTTTAAGGCTGAGTTTCTGTCATTGGCTGAGTGAGCGAGAGGAGGCGGATCCTCTACGCCACCGCCCTATCACTAATCTGCCACTCTGTTCCAAATAAAAAACCTGATTGGGTAACTCTGTCCTCTCTTGTTTTTTTTACATTAAGTGTAACCATCAAGATACGTGTTTTGCTGTCAATGATATAGGATTAACTCCATATAACTGGGGTAACCTGGGTCAGACTCGTTACCCCCGACTAAAATGACCGGCCACAAGACAACTGAAAATACTCCTTACCAACACTTTTTGTCCCCATTTAAAATACATGTTAACTTCTCAGACGGCCCTAGAACAACCATGCTGTTTACCCCCTGAAGATCCCCTAACAACCTCCTGTGCACTGTACACCTTTAAATGAAGGCGTAGTCAGCTTGGAGTTAGATCAGAAGAATGTTAACCAATGAACTGTCTTATAGCTACAAGCTACAGGCAGCATCTGGTTAGTTTAGCTTGACACAAAGACTGAAAATGGGAGGAAAAGCTAGCCTGGCTTTGCTCAGGTCTAGACTTTAAAATCAACTAATTCCACAGAGTTAGAGTCTAGCCTTGGGGCATGACTATATTTTCTCTACCAAGCATGAGTAACAAACACAATGTGGACTGTTTCATAGACTGCATTACATCCTAGTTTCCCAGACAACATAGATTGTTCTAGTTTGTCTCCACTTTTACTCTGGCAAAACCAGCATGTTGGCAATCACAAGCACCAGTTGATTGACATTTGATTAAGGCTGATATGTTGGTCTCTAGTGGTTGTTTAGGGAAAATTGAATCCTCATACTCAAGGGAAATCTCTTACACTGGAGGCAATATCAGTCCGGGGTGTAACAGTATAACAGGTTCAAAATCCAGTCAGGTATCAGGAAAAGCCATGGCTATGGCTGTGAGGAATGCATGAACAACCAACTCTAGAAGATTTTGGGGCATCATGCTGGAATTTTAGATGTGTAAACTGCTTATGAGACCCACATTATTGTACTTAAGTTTAAAGAATTCCCTCTAAAATGTGCCATTAATCATTTTACTCAAACCAATTAAGTTGCAGTGAAGCTGAGAATTTGTTTAGCCTCTAGGGGTCAAGGTAATCCAGCTTTGTTCATTAATATAATTATGACCTGTCCATGTTGTACCCCGCCTCTAACACAATGTCAGTTTGGACAGACTGCAGCTCTTGAGAGATCCTGCTGCAGGTAGAGATAAATACTAATGACTATACAGCAGGTAGAAATGACAATGATTGCTCTTATGCCCAAATCACACAAATATTCTGTCTTTGGAGGCCCTCTTACACAGCCACCTGTCTATGAAAACGAACACTTGATGTTGGAAAGCAAAAGAGAAGTGATGTTTTATGTATCACTTATATGAACAGGGGCTTTGCCAGACATTTTTGTGACATGGATCGAAACAATTTCTGTGTCCACTAATCATATAAGCTACTACCATCAAGGTAGCTGTTGTGTAGTTGTGAGTTAGTAAGTAATTGAAAATAAAGTTGTTCCTAAAACAGTCCCAGTTTACGATAACTAAAGATGTGCTACATTGAAACGCCATAAAAGTTGCCCAATTATAGTTGGTTAATTTTGTCTACATACAGTGTCCTGGATATTGTTGCTAATCCAGTGAACAGGGTTTTGTCAGTGTGTTTTTTGGATAATCCAAAGTAACCAGGACATTGTTGCTGAAAAGACAGCATACTGTTGAATTATTTAAATGTGATTTTGAATGCTGTTAGTATCACAAATGAAATTCCATTTGCCTCTAGGAGCAAGGAAATCTTAGAGACAGACAGAACTTGGGCAAAAACAACAACAAAAACAAACAGTTTGTTGTTAGATACAAAGATATTTTGGAATGTATATGTATATAGGCGATCTGTCTTGCTGTCAAATTTGAGGCCCAAGATTTGTGCGTTGTTTGTCTCCGTGGATACAAAGTATAGCTCAGCGAGGCACTGAGAATATATTTTAGTAACATCCATTTAAAAGAACTCGCATGCAGACACAAAGTCTCGCTCTCGTGTTATCACACTCCAGCATTAGCCCAGCCTTCATACCACTTGTGACCCAGTGACATTACCCACAACCCTGTATGCTTGGATGCTATCTGATCTGACAGAGCTTGCGTACATGTGTATGTACCATCACAGGCTCATAATAGCCTATTTACATTAGCTGAACTCAGACAACCCTCGAGGGAGGCCCAGCCAGATAGATTTTTTAAAAATAATCACAGATAAATTTACTTATGAGATGATTAGATAAACTCTCCATGGGGAGATGGGAGCCCAAAAAAATGGGAATTATTCTGCGGTTTACATTCTTTGCATCAAACCAGATTAAACCAAGGTCACCTGGCGAGGACGAGTCTAGCAGAGAGTCTTTCCCTGGATCCTGAGAAGACAACAAACTGCCCTGGCCTTGCTGATATATGCCTCACACAGACGATGAGGTTTTTGTTTATGAGTGCTCTTCTCTTTTGTGTGGGAGGAGTATAGGCTGCACAGTAGAGTTGAGGTAGACAGAAGAAGGTTTAAGAGCCTGGGGTTCCTGCCAGTACCCCATCTGGTGGGTAACAGAGGAACAACTGCGCCACACAAACTGACGGAGAGTGTTTTAACTTAGTGTTTTTCACAACTGACATGCAATAATTTGAACCATTAGCTTGTAGTATAACAGATAATGGGGCTGTTACATGTTTGCTTTATTTCCAGAGACTTTTTGTTGAAACGTCTGACCCTTTGTGCAGTAAGAGGCTCAAAGGATCAGCATTATTTATCCTCACTTTACAACAGTGGTTCCAAATCTAGAGTGGGGGTGGGGGTGGGGGATGGGGGGACCCTTGCAAGATTTCCCAGGATAAATATAAAAGGGTCACAAGAATGTTAATTTTTGGAAAGCAGAATTAAACCCACTTCAGATAAAGTGAAGGTCAAGGTTTTGTTATTTTAATATTTCCTTCAATGTTCATGCTTGATATTTATACACAGGCGGCTGTAGATCAGCGGTGTCGACCGTCTCTCAACCAGAAGGTTGGGGGTTTGATGTCCAGCTCCTGCAGTCACATGTCCAATGTATCCTTGGGCAAAACACTAAAACCCAAGTTGCTCCCGCTTCTTTGTTGGCAGCGTATGAATGTGTATGAATGGATTAATTTATACTTTACATAGCAGCCTCTGCCATCAGTTCGAGAATGAGTGTGAATGGGTAGGTGGGACCTGCTGTGTGATATCACTTTGAGCGGTCAGAAGACTAGAAAAGAATTGTACAAACTCAAGTCTATTTACAATTTACATCTTTCTCTGAGAGTTACTATAGTTTGTTACCCTCATGCTTTTATTAAAATAAAAAAGGCAGTTAATGGACACTGACATTGACATTCCTCAGCTACAGATTTCTGTTGTTCTCTACGACACATTTGGACAGTTCACAGTAAACTTCTTAGTCAGGATGGAATGGAAAATCAAAACACATTATCATGTGTTTAGTGACTCAAGTGCCATGATAGTTGAGTCTTTTAATAACAGTATCTCATGATGATATGATTCAAAAGTGTATGATTACATTTAATCAGAGACCAAATGGATTTCGATTTTTACATCCAATCCTACAAACAATAATTGCAGAGTCAATTACAATGAGATACACAAGTCTAAACAGAATCATGATCATTAGTGCACACTAAAGTGTTGAAGTGGGAATCAGGAGGAGATAATTACGGATTCACCACAGTTGCATAATGATCATGAATATCAGTGGCGGTGAGCTTATGAATCCTTTTCTCAAGAAAAAGCACCATTTACGCAATGTCCATACACGTCAAACAATGGACTTTAGTTTAAAAAGTAAAAGATATACTGTAGGTAAAGGGCCTTTGTGAAAATGAGTCACATAACATTATTACATCATTAAAAGAAGAAATTAAGAAGGCTAGTTACTGTTGTACTTATTCCTGTATCATGCATTTAGTTCATTACATTTATAGACTGGGTTATTTCATATTTTTAAACATGTGGGTCAGGCCCTCTTAAAAGGTTCACAAAATTAATCTTGGAAAGGTGAAAGAGAAAGAAAATCAACAATTTTGTGTTATTGGTCATTTCTTCAATCTTTGTCTATAAAGAGATTTGAGATTGATTTTTTAAAGAGGATCTGTTTCGAAGAAATCTTTTATCCTTGCATACGTCTTTTAGGCTCAGATTGCTTATTTAATCCAGGTGAGACGTTAATAAAGGATGTCTGTCAAACATCATCGCATAGACATCTGAACTCACAGGGTTGCATGCTAGTACAGGATGTCTTATAGAAAACAACAATTCCTTATTGTATACATTATTTATTTATAATTATGAGCAAATCAAATCAAATTTCAGTCCAGAAAAGTAACACAAAGCTATAGCAGTTGAGTTCATGTGGTGAAGTTAGAAGAATCACATTGCTCTCTGAAGAGTAAATATAAAGTAGCATAAAGTAGAAATGAACAGTTATATTTCAGAGGCATATACTTGAGGTATGTGGTTTTAAAGTTTCAAACACTGATGATTTGTGTACATTAACACAAAATAACTTAAAACACATGTAACAATACAGCAGGCAACAGACACAAAACTAGTATATTGTTGTGTCTGTCTTTGTGTGAATGACTTTGCACTGTCAAAAGAAAAATGTATTCCCTTTCCAAACAAAGGGTAGACAATAAATTATTTTCTATTCTATCCTATTCTATTCATTCAACTCGGTGGAAATGACATGTTAAAAAAAGCTAAATGAGAAGCTTGTAAAACTTACATGTGTTTACAGTATGTTGTTTGTTGGTGGATTAAAATGTAAGCTCAGTATAAACTTGCAAATGTTGGTTTATCTATAGAATATTTGCCCCAAATACCAAATACATCAAGTAAAACTAATGGTCATAATTCCTTTATATTTAATTGATAAACCAGAAAATGTAATTCATAAATTGACTAACGAAAACAGAAGGTAACAGTTTTTATTGATACAGTAGCTCTTGGACTGAAGCCTCTTGTAGAACCTGTACTGATCACTGATTGGCTGTTCAAAAAGTTTTCCTTTCACGCGATAATTCTGTGTCACTGCAGGGGGAGGTAATCAATCAATCAACCTCATTAGCATCCAGTTCAGTAGCAATTCGCTACGTGACCCTGCAAGGCTTAATTGATTAGAAGAACAACTTTATTGGTTTTGACTGCCACCATGGATGAAGACTGTGATTTAGCTGAAGATTTCGGTAAGGACGTTTAATTGTTTTATTGGTTTATTGGCTTGCTTTGGTGATGTTCACCTGCCGACCAAAGAAAGGCTTTACTCCTTTGACAAACTTTAAATGACTTTTAAAACTTCCTGTGAGTATTTAAGCTCATAATCTTTAATGTGAGATGCAGCTCCCCGTGCTGCTTAGCTCCACAGGGACAATTAAAAAAAATTAAAACTCGATTATTAACATTGACGACCCGCCGTTTGTAGGTGGGGACAGGTTAGCTAGCTGCAGTTAGCCACACGGAGTTAATTAACGGTCAGGTGAGGTGGCACGAGGCGCTGCACAGCTGGGACTCTAATTAAGTCATTGCAAACAGAAGCTCCTCGTGAGGATGACATTATCAGGTTTTATTTGACCTCCAGTACATCACGTGACTCTTTGAGTAATAATATATTATAAAGTTATTTTACTCAGCAGGCCTGTGGGCTCTGTTTGAGGTGCTGAGACATTAAATAGGCCTTCAGGAGGGTTTCCTACTATAACTAAGTTAAATAAACTGATAAAGTAAATGTATGGGATAGGATCTGAAAGGTGTTGTGAAAGAGTGTAAAATTGTAAGAAAAAAAAGAGCCATAGCCAGGATTTCAGAAAACAGGCTCTCAATCCATGCCCCATGAAGTCCCTGTTTGTCACTAATGTGCTTACTGTTAATTTACTATTTATTTTTTGCATTTAGATCAAACAGGGTCTGAATACTTATGTAAAGCAACTTGCAGTTACATAAAGTTAAATAAAACATATGCGAACACTGCAATTCATACATGTACATCACATGTATGTGCATGAGAACACAAAACTCAACACGAAATAAACAAACGCTTCATTATCAATACCTTGGATAATACATAATATACATATAATATATCTGAAGCTTGTTGGATAACTGTTTGAAGGTTGTGCTCTCAGCTTCTTAAATATGAAGGTATGCTGGATTTCATCTTTTTCTGTGCTAATTAAAAGAATATCTCTTTGTGGGTACTGTAGACACTCAGGCATTTAAAAAATGTCAGCTTTGGCTGTGAGCATTTTTCTTTTGACTTCTGACATTTTATAGATGCAAAGATTAATACCTTAATTGACATTTTAACCACCAGATAAAAAAGTCTGAAGTTACAGCAACAATTTTAGCTTTCTTTGCACTTTATAATGGAGTTCTTGTTTGGTTCTATTATTCCAATTTACTACAAAAGGTCAGCTACAGTTCATCATGAACTGGTTAGTTTCTAAAGAGGTAATGCATTAAAAGATTGAACAAGATAAACATTTGTAACTGAGTAACACAAAACCCAGTTTGTACTTTGTAAAGCTTGTGACAAACCAGACACCTCTGAAATGTATGTTTATATTGAGTTACCAGTAAAAACCTGTTGTCCAACTGACCATCTTGTGCTCGGTAGAGAAACATAGAAAAGTTTTGTTATTGGGAGCCTCTTGTATGTGGTTGTAACATCTCCTTACAAAATTTCTTTGAGGTAAAGTATTTTTCAAATATATTCTAGAAAAATATGTATTTATTGTCCCTGAGCCTGGCATAATCATGTTATTCTGCAGGAAACACCTTCAAATGAAAAATGTAACTTGATGTTTTGGCAGAAATATACAACCCTGAAGTAATATTTCTGACTTTGTAATGTTTTATGGTAGTTACCTCATAAAGCTTGATTTAGTATGCCCACCTTTTCTCAAAACTGTGCAGGAAGGTGCTATAGGATTTTGTGTGAATCCAGCTGAAGCCAAGCTTCAACCTGCCCGCTGTGGCTCCTCTGGGAGCACAGAGACAGAAATATAACCAGGTCACTGTGGGTTTTTTTTTTTCAAATCAAGATCGGTAGGCTGTTATTAGGTGGGGTTACCACTGCTGAAAAATTAACAACCAGAATTATTCCAAGCAAAGCTAAATAAAATAAATGCAGGCAGGGGGCATGGGTGGGTCTCCTCGAATGCAACCCAACACATTTTTAGAGCTCTATTAGAGGGATTAGCATCTTGTCAGTCATTTCATTGTTATTTTGGAAATTCTACAAAAGACTTTTTGCTGCATTCAGATGGATATGAAAAAATGAGAAAGTGTCTCTTCAGGTGTGTTTTTGGTTTAATTTGATTTTATAATTGCAGTAATTGTGATCAAGATAAACTTGCCTTAAGTACTGACAGCATGGTGTCAGTGAAAGTAGGTCCAGCTTTCCAGAACAAGAAACTCTCACTACACTCTGTTACAGACTGTCCAAGCCTTCTGTGCGAGGAGCTGGAGGATTTGGAAACAAAGAAGGACCAAGGGAGTACGAGGAAGAGGAGGAGAGAAGAAGAAGAGGGAGAAGTGTTTAATAAGGGGGAGGATGAAGAGGCAGGTGAGGAGACGGAGCTAGAGGAGAAGGAGGGGAAGAGAGATAGGAAAGTTTTTGTGTCCGAAAAGGAACTGATGACTGCAACAGAGGGAGAAGAGGAGGAGCAGGTGAAGCCGGAGAGTGGGCCGGGAGTGGAGGAGGCACAAGAGGTGCAAATGGAAGACAACACGATAGAGAACAATGTGGACACAATTGCTGAGAAGCAGGAGGACAAAGAAACAAAAGGTCTAAAAGAAAAAGATGAAAAGAAAAAGAGTAAGAAGAGGAGAGGTAAGGCTCAGAGTGAGCGTGTGAGAAACAGGAGAAATTTAAAAGATGTTGCAGAGCGCTTTGAAGGGGAAAAGAGGGGTCAGTTACAGGACGTGTCAGCAACGAGCTCTGAGGGGAGTCTAGTTCTGTCAGAGCCTCCCATTGGACTAATAAACACCTGCGACCTGTCTGATCCTGTTTATCTGGGCTGTGGGGGGACTGGATTGTATCGCCAAACAGTACCTGTTCCCCTGCTGTACTCCTCACAAGCTCCTGTCCCGATCCAGCCTGCACCTCCTCACCCCCTCGAGACAAAAAGACCACACAGTTCCCCTCTACCTTGCAGTCTCCCCCAGCAGGGCCGGTGGCCTCCAGAGGTTAGAACAGACCGTCACTGTTTACCAATCACCTGCTAACACATGATTAAGAAAATATAATAGTGAACAACATTAAAACTTATTGGTATTGTATTGTATTGGCTCTTCAACATAATTCTTTCCCTTTATTCACTCTTAATAATTCAACCGTGATTTAGCATTTGTCATATTACAATCTGGCCATTTTCCTTTAAAGTAGCATCCTAGGTTAGAGGTTAAATGCTGTTATAATGTTGAACGGATGTATTCCAAGCTTTCAGATCAGCTAACAATGACATTCAACATATTTCAATTTAACTTTGCTGTTCAACTTTAATGTAATCCCACATTAGCTATCTGAAATTACTAATGGCTGTGAATGCAAGTCTTTACTATCATAACTTGTTGAACTATCTGATGTTATCTTTAACAAGTGAGTGAATGAATGATAAGGTTAGCTGTTGCATTATTTTATACTATGCATTGTCTTTACAGTTGCCAACCAATTGGAAGGCGTTGAAATGATAGCGATTTGTCAGACTATCTGCCTTTAAACAATCCAAAAACCTACGACATAAGACAGCAGTTTTAGAGTCTGACATCACTCATAAAGACTCTGCCATTTGTTGAAATGCACTCTTACAGATATTTTAGTCTTAGGGGGCCTGCTGAGGGTACTTGTTTAACTTACATTTTATGTTTATCATAAGAGTCTTTCGGTTGAGAGTCGTACTTGTCTGCATTAAAATAGGGGCAGAAAATAATATTATTAGAAACATCTCTGGATATAACGCATAATCCTCTTTGTGGCAGTTACTTCCGGCACCGATGCGAGTGGCTGTATATCCAGTAGCTCCGTCCCTGTCGTATTTGTTTTTAATAAATGTTTCATGTCATGTACGTCTTTGTAACCTGCTACTGGATGCTTTGAATTTCCCTCGGGATCAATAAAGTATCTATCTATCTATCTTGTGAAAAAGTTAACATAAAGGCATCATAAAAGTAGAAATTATAATCGACCAGCTCTTTATCACTGCTTTATATTGTTATGTTAAAACAAAATAAATAATTTACTGCAACTACAACATTCAATTTACAGAAATATTCTGTTGCCTAGGTTACATTTACCCAATATTCAGCCCCACAGATTTGAGGCTTTGTAAACTTTGAGCTGTGTACAAGAAAAACTTCTGTGGGTTTGATTAATGCTTCAGGTGGCAGGTCATTTGACCTCATCAGCCAAACAGACATATTTGCGTGCTCTAGGAAAGACTTCCTAGACTAATAATAACTCATTGTCATGTATAATCCCAGTGTAATGTGTATGAAGTGATGCACACCTACAACCTTCTGCAATATTAATGATGCAACTGTGAACATAGCGTCCAGGATGACGTGTGGTGATGCAGGTTGATATGAGTAGCCAAAAGAGTTTTGTTAAAGTAATGGAGAGTTTGATAATGTTAGACTATGTAAACATATTTCATCAAACTGATTAAAGATGTGTAATCACAAATTAAGAATTTTACTAACTGTGTAGTGTCCTCTCAGTATGAAATACTGTCAAGAAATTAGTTATTTCTATTTAGTAGAAATGTTTTTCAATAATCACACATTCATATCACAATGGCTTGTAAGACTGGAAGACATTTTAGTTTCCCTGAATTCAGGCCTCAGAGGCATCTTTTACAAAGTAAAGGTATGCAGCAAAGCACACTCTGAGATCAAAGAAAAGGCCTGTTTTGCTTCAGCTTCTCCTGTAAGTACATCATGGTGATTTGGGGAGCTGGATCCAAACCAACACGAGATTACTTTAAATGTATGAGTTAATATTGTTCACCTTAGACAATTGGTCAGTTGATTGATAGAATACTTTTTTACACTTGATAATTGAGTTTTGTGTTTTTTCAAGAAAAAAAAGGATGGTCTCAGGCAGCTTTTGCAAATGTGAGGATTTGCTTCATTTGTTATTTAAAATTAGAATGAATTTGATATATAGTCATTTGCAACGGTTAGATTGTACCGGTATATGTGTGTATCTCAGTGGACTTATGAGACATAACTGGGTCGACGTAAATGTATGACCAACTTCTTGTTTTATTCTATTAAAGATAATTGTTTCACTCAGGTTTAAAGTTTCTAATGGATCTCAGTTTTCTTTTCTTGTTGGCTACCCCTAAACACTTGACAATTAGAATTTGTTTTATAAAAGAAAAATGCATGAAATTGGGGAATATTTCACTGAATCTGACCAAGATGGTGAGTGTTGAGGTAGTGTTTGTCTCCACAGATGGATATCTCACAGATCTACTCCACCCGACGCTCCATCCGCTACAACAACAAGGGTCGAGGTCGAGCCCTCAGCTTCCCTCTGCAGCAGGGGTTGGAGACAGTGGACACCTGTGTGCTGCCCCCAGCCCCCAAAAAGAAGACACGAACTCTCTATAGTACAGGTAACAGAGTTGTCAGTTTGTCCAGGTGTGTTCAGATTCAACTATTCAACTACTTCACCTGCGATTGTGATGTGTGATGTGTGTGCTTGTGTATCTGCCAATGCGTGCAGATCAGTTAGAGCATTTAGAGGCCTTGTTCCAGGAGGACCACTATCCTGATGCAGAGAAGAGAAAGGTCATCGCTGCTTCAGTTGGTGTCACACCTCAAAGAATAATGGTTGGACAGCCATCTTTCGTATTTGATTTTATGAAAAATGTACCTCATGACTCTTTTACTTATTTTATCTATAATAATAGTAATAATAATTAATAGATTATTTTGAGATGTGACTCCCTTCTTTCACCTTCTGTTTCCATCACCTTCCCTTCTTTGCAACCCATGTGAAATGTTATCCATTTTGTCTCTGTCTGCATGTGTTTGTGCCTCAGGTCTGGTTTCAGAACCGCAGGGCTAAGTGGAGAAAGGCTGAACGCTCCATCACATCAAAGGGTGAACACAGACAGAGTAGAGCTAGTTGCAGCAGCAGCCCCCCACATCACCACATTTCCACACTGGCACCCAGCAGGTACTACAATTTTGTCCCTCCATTATGTGATTTTGTAGTTCTACATGGTACAGATTGATGTATTTAAGCTTATTTTTTATGTGTGATGTATTGTTTGTTATGTTTTCTTTGTCTTTTTCAGTAAGGTAGCTCCGTCTTTTTCTGGTCACTTTACTACCAAGCTGCCTCCCCTCGCCTCTGCAGCCCCTTCGTTCCCCACCTTGTCCAACCAGACGCCTCCTTCTTACAGCAACCTGCTGGCCACCCTCAGTAGCCCTGGTAATAAATAATAATAATGGTAATAATTGGTGGTAATAATTATAATAATAATAAACTTTACATGTACAGTTTTTTTAATCCTACTTTCTCACACTGCCTGATTTCCAACTCTGTCCACTGTCCTATCACTAAAATAAAGGCTTTAAAAAGCCTAGAAATAAACCTTAAAAAAACTACTTACAGGAGTTGTGATATCCTCTATCACCGTGCAGCTTGTTTTAGTCTGAAAACCCACAGAGTGGAAGTGCTGCCAGAGAGATCCTACTGTGGGCATAAAAATAAAAAATTCACATTTTTTTTCAGTTAAGCAAAAGTAGTAGTGTTGATATCGGTTTGAAATTAAGAGCAAAATTAGTAGCTTTACATTACACAACCTTACACTATGTAGTGGCTAGAACAGCCTGTGACTCTGTGGGACAGTAAGACAGTGTGGTCAGAAACTTCAGAGCGCCAGGTTCTTGTGTGTGCGCAGGGCTGATAACTTTATAGCAATCGTTCACTATAATTGATAGACCCTACACAATTATCAATAACAAATTGGTGTAGTGTTGACCTGTAACTACTGTAACACAAAAAGAGCAAACTCTAGACCTAAATCACTTTCAAGACCAGCCGGTGAATATGTGTCCGTCAGGAAGATAAGACTCTGAAGTAAGGGACTTCAGAGCAACAGAAGATTGAAAGTTGCGCAGAGCAAATGGAATCACTATATTACAGGTTATCATGTTTTATTTTTGCTTAATGTAATTTTTCTGTAATTCTTTTGGATCTTATTTTTTAAACATATTTTTATATCTTCTCTGTGATTGTTAATTGTTTGTTTTAGTGATTTCTAAATTGTCTATTCTAATGTTTCTTTTGCCCTTTGTTATGATGCTTTTGATGTCATGTGTGAAGCACTTTAGAAATACTATAGAAATAAACTTTACTTGACTAGGACCAACCTCCAGTCTTTGATTTATATTCTTTCTTGAAGATAAGATTTATCTGGAAGCAGGAGGATTTTCTGACTGGTTTAACCTCAGAGCTCGGTGGACCTTCACCCTACATGCTCGGGCAGTAAAAAATTCCCCAGAAACCAAACTACAGTATCGCTTTAATACCAGGGTTTAATCTCTATGTTTCATCTCCAAGGTCAATCCAGAGTGAGAGATGGGGGCAAGCACCAGCTTTCATCGCAGGGGGCAGAGTACCACCCACGTCCAATGCACAGCCCTCCCCCGCTGCGTCGAGCTAGCCTCCCCCTTTTTACGACTTACAACCAGGCCAACCCCGCTGCCACTCTGCTTAACACCCTTGCCCACACCCCACCTCTGTTCCTGGATGCTCTGGAGGGGGGCTCCTCCTTAGCCCATCGTGACACCCAGTCTCTGCAGACTGACACCAGGTGAGCTCAGCTCACAGCTGACTGTGACATGGATACTAGAAGATGATTTAAACTAGGAGAACGAGAACAAGACCTGACAGGAGGACAGAGAGTTGGCAGGCTGTAGACACGAGCAGGGATCCTGTGAAATACTGATTTAATGATGCCTCAGACAGTGTTCGTGATAGTGGGGAGTCAGATTCAGCTGGCGCTCTGTAATGTTTTAGAATTCATGCTGGGAACAGTCTCAGTAAGTAATTACTTTGAACAACATTTTGTTTATTTCAATACAATCATGTATCACAGTGCGAAAATCCCCCAATGCAAGAGAACACAAAAACAATGAATATGAATACATTTTCCAGTCCCACTGTTTGGAGACTTTTAATTCTTTGAGCACAAATTACGTCCAATGTTTTGAACGACAGCAGAAGTCTCAAATATTCAGAGCATTTAGAAATAAAGTACAAGCTACTACTTTCAAGGAAAGACAATTATCGATGTTAATGAAAGAAGGTTTGTTTGAACCATTCCTCAGTGCTTTCCTGTGGATGTTATTGTTGGTCAGTTTTGACTCAAATGTCCAAACAACTATCAGATGGATTGCTATAATTGACCCCTGTGTAAAAAATGTGTGTGCCGGTTTCTCATAAGACTTTAGTGACCCCTGCAGCTCCATCAGGTAGAGAAATATAACACCAACTATTGAATGAATTTCAAAAATAGAAGGTTCACATGCAAAACTAATAAAATCTCTATCAGCATCATAACTTAGCCTTAACCTCTGAGATTGCTGTGCAAAGACGCATGTTGCTGACATAAGTGATTGGAATGGAGAGTGTAAACAGATGTTAGTGATTTTTGGCAAGTCTGTGCTAGCTGTACACTACTAAATCTTCAATGTAGAGCACATTGAGCTTTACCTGTAATGAAATGTGCTTTATTAATAAACTTCTATTTTATTCTATTCTATTTTACTAAGCATTTACCTTGTTGCCTTCTCCTTCACCTCCAGTTTTGGAACAGAGAAACAGAAACACAGATGCACTCAACCATCAATATATAGACATATCTATGCAATTTAAAAGTGTGTGACTACAGGGTTTCCTCTGTTGTATCGCATTTTATATTTATGGTCTGAGTGTGTTTGTGACTTCATTTTTCTTTGTCTGTCCTCAGTTCTCTGTTTGACTTTGGGGAGAAGCTCGACTACCTGACCGCAGGCCAGCAGAACAATGCTCTCTCCTACCAGCTCCAGACCTCCTACCCCACCAGCCAGCCCCAGCACCAACTTCAAGCATCCCTGCCCCGCATGGCCTATCTCACCCCCTCCCCCTACCTCACCCCCAACCCTCCAGATTCCAACCCTACCTCCTATCTAACCTTTGCCCCAGGAGGAAACTCCACTGGCATGGTGACCTATTCCAGCGGAGGCCACACCTACTACCAGTCCCAGAGCACAGGACAAATTCTGCTGCAGCCGGCGGGTCATCACGGTGAGCCATCGTGGAGGATATTTTATTGTGATTTTTTTGAGCGATAGGAATACCCCAAAAGTTAGAACACTTATAATTCAACCGTTTAAAATAATCATGCAACAGAAACAACAGGATCAGAATATACAAAAAACATCTGTCCATCAACACAAAGCTTTTTCATTTAGAAGTCCAGGTAATGTGTGTGTGTGTGTGTGTGTGTGTGTGTGTGTGTGTGTGTGTGTGTGTGTGTGTGTGTGTGTGTGTGTGTGTGTGTGTGTGTGTGTGTGTGTGTGTGTGTGTGTGTGTGTGTGTGTGTGTGTGTGTGTGTGTGTGTGTGTGTGTGTGTGTGTGTGTGTGTGTGTGTGTGTGTGTGTGTGTGTGTGTGTGTGTGTGTGTGTGTGTGTGTGTGTGTGTGTGTGAGTTTATTCCATAATTTATTTGTATATTGTTACACAACATCTGAAAGCACCTGGGGAAAAGGAAGAGTCAGAGCAATTAAATTAACGTTGATTCTGTGAACGGAAATTTCAGAGTTCATAATAACCAAAATGTTCTGTTATATATCTTCAGTTATTTTTTCCAAATCAGTGCAGAGATACATTTTTTCCCAACCAATTAAGTAAAGTAAAAGGCTCTGAATGCTATGTTATCTATTGGCCCTTACTGCTGTAATCGGGGAAAAAGACCAATGAATTGCAAATCAGATGTGTAGCAAAGTCCGAAGCTTGATGGTGCAGTCAGGACTTAAATACGACACAATGAATCTAAAATTTAACAGACTCTAAGCTTAGTTATTGGGTGATTTTCAGACAATTGCTTGCTAAAGGTTGTAGCTGGTTTCAGGCTTTTATCTACAGGCTTTTACCTTTACCTTTGACTTTTTATTTTATTTAATGACATTTTCTCAACTGTGAATCACCTCACACTGTCTATTCAGAGAGTGAACAGAGCAAATAAGCAAATATGCACCATAAACTAACTTTGTTGTTAAATGTATTAAGTCATTTAATTTTGATTTTGACGTGAGAGCTGGAGAGTAATGATTGAGAAGTTTGAGATGTTTTTTTTCTCTTACATCTCTGTGTCCAATTTCCATCGCAAAGACAACCTGGAAAGTTGCAATTGAATGCATGTGTAGTTACCACTCAGAAACCAGGATGTCCCAGTCTAAGTCATGAGTTACTTTGAGATGAATGAGTAATGATTTGCTGATGAAAAAAGTGGAGCAGCAGTATAGGAGCAGGTGGGCTAGGTTTTTTGGGGGAATGTCACATAAAGGACCTGGGCATGTGATGAGAGAGAGCATGTAAGGCATTATACTCATCTGACTGAGGTGTGGTCCTGCTCCTGAACTAGGTAACCTCCAGTAAAGCATTGCCATACCTATTTGTTTCTGTGTGTCCAATTACAGGTGGGATCGCTGCGTACCAGTCGTACCCATGGGGTAATATGTACAGTCAACCAGCCCTCCACCAGCGTGCTCAGTGTCCTCCAACCTACCCCCCCAGCATAGGAGGTACTCGTGATCACCAGCCTCCCTCCTCCACACTTCCTCCCCCTTCATTCTTTACCCATGGGCCCTCACATGCAAACCCCCAGCGCTCATTACACTCCCTTGCACATACCATCAGCACCAGCACCAGCAGCTGCAGCACCAGCAGCAGCACCACCGTCCTCCCTCCTGTTTCCACCCTACGTCCATCTCGTCTCAGAGCAGAGGTCACTCCAACTAAGGGTACGTCCCTGCTGTCTTCACAGGTCAGCCCTGCCTCTCCAGAAAGTCAGCCAGTGCCCTCTAGTGTCAAGATTGAGTATGACAGCCCTCGAGAGATTCACAGCCACTTCCACTGCGACTTCTCTTCCCCCATACATTTTTGAATTTGTGTGTTTTTGTATCTGTGTGAATATGTCACGTGTTAACTCTAAGTGTTACTGCATGTCCATGTGAATTACTATTATAGTTACTTACTTCAGAAACATTAATGTTAGCAAGCTTGGCGGGGCTGCATTTAGTTTGGCTGCAATAAAAGGCTCATAGCTATGTTAATCCTTTATTTTGCATTCAAGTTGCTTTGCAATGTTTCAAAACAGGGCTTTCCAACATTGATTTTATGGGGCTATATTTTTGAGAAAGTTGCTTGAGGTGGATTGATTTCCAAATGGAATTGTTCTACTCCGTATGTGCCTGCATGTTCATAAATCATTCACATTTTGGTTTAGATGGGATCACCACCAAAGTATTTAGTTGGTAATAACTAATTAGCTTTGATATGTAAAAGCTTCAAATTTCAAAAAGGAAAAGACAGACCAAACAAGTTACAAATAATGGGCTGGTAAATAATCATTTCAAACAGATATAGAAAACAATATACTCATTGTATCTTTGAGCAGATATGAGCCTTTGTTATTGTTTTTCTCAAAAGAAATATTCCTATTACAGGACCTAAAGCATTACACAGACGCTTAGCTTTATTTTGTCTGTTTTCAGTTTGCTCTCTAAAAAAATGTATACAGATATATTTATCTGTGACTTTGCACACAGTTTCATGTATCTCAATACTGAAAAATGGTGGTGTTGGTGGACCAGTGTACCTGTTATCAGTAGTATTTTGAAAACCCTATTCAAAGGGAAATTTAAATAAAGGCTAAAGAAATATGTTATTCAGTTATGGATCCTGGCCTTGCAGCAGTCCACAGCTCGGTTGTTGTAAACTTCTGATTCAATTGAGATGTGCTGCTCATGTGTCTTATTTCAGATCTGCCTTTAGGCCACAAGAGGGCAATGTTGCTTCATGTTAGTTGACCTAGACATCCCTATTTGTGAGATGGGGGTTGACAGTTGCAAATCAGATGTAAGAGAAAAAGGACAGAGTAGTTTTATCAGATTAAACAATCACTAATACAGCCCAGATCCTTAATCTGTGTTGCCATCCGCTCTATTTATACTTAGTGTGCATGTCCGTTGTAAGGGTTTCATGAAACCAAATCCCTATATGAAACTCCGCCCCTGTCAGACTTGAAGGCATTTTCCTGAGAACAGACATGTGGGACCAGCTTGTCTTTTTTTTTTTTTTTTTTTGCTCTCAGTGGTAAAAGTAAAACAAAAAGTTTCTAGTTTAAAACTAGTTAATATTCCTGCTTCATAGTCCTGCCGTATGTAAAGAAAAGTTTGAAGTGAGACTTGGATGACGATGTTGTGGGAGTAAGAGAAGGAAGTGTTTGATGAGAGCAAGGAGGAGGTGGCAGGGACCAGGGGAGCAGATAAAGGAGAGAGGTGAGGGAGGGAGCAGTGTGATGGTCCGGGAACAAGGGAGGGAGGAGAGTCGAGATGAGCTGTTGCTAAGGGAGGAGGAGAGGATGATGGGTGGGCTCTGCCAGCGTTATGAGGGGGAAGGAGATGGGGAGGAGAGGGAAGGAGTGTGATGGAGGCACAGGGGGTTCTGGGATGAACAGAACGGTTGGTTATGTAACGGTTGTATTCAGGTTTTAATGAACCTCTCTCTTCCTGCTCACTGGCTACTGAGCTGTTACTGTTGGCAGGAGTGGTGCAGCATAAACCCACACACATACACACACATTCAGACATATAAGCACTTCTGTGCTGTGCAGAAAGTTCTCATACTCTCTTGCATAAAAAACGCATTCATCTCAGAAATGAAGCCCCAAGTGTTAGAGCTCTTTTCAAACTTAGTCTAGCAAAGTTTGTACTCTCAAGTTTAGTTTTATTTGTGTATCTGAGAAGCTAATTATTTGGTGTAAACCTCTCTTGGTGTCTCAGATTTCTTAATACTTCTTGCATGTGACTGAGGAGGGTTTCATGTAGGTTTATGTTTGTAATTAATTTTTCCACAACTTCCCTGATGTGAACAGAGTGGGCTTAGAGCACAGCTGGAGGAGGGCAAGTGTGTGTGGATGTATGTGAATATATGTGAGAGGGTGTAAGTACTGGTATGGGATGCTTCAGTCCTCCCCTATTCCACCATGTCAATATTTGCTCAGTATTCTGAGATTTGAAGAAAGGGAACTTGTTTCAATATTTATGGATGTGGTCAAGTACGAAATCCTCGCAGTCTTTCCAAACCCTGTGCCTTTATTCATGTGCACACATACTGACAGAGGAAAAAGTGAAAGAAAACCTCACACCGCTTCAACACATACAAGTAACTGCGTTTATTGATATTAGGGGATGATGTTTATTGATATAACTGATTGAAAGTAGTAATGTTTGTTGTTTAACAAAGCTGAGACATGGCTTGGAGATCCTACAGTCCTTTGGTTCTCTGGCTCCTGGGCCATCAGGTTGTTGATCTTTGGTTTGTTTTGAAAAGATACAACAAATAGACTGGTGTTGGGTTCAGAAAAAAAAAGGGAAAACGATGGAAAGTGGCTGTAGAAAAAAACAAACTTACCCAATCAAATAAACAGAATTTCCCATCCAAATGTTGTGTAAAAATAAAGATAAACAGAGGAAGGTTCCAGATTTGACAGAGATAAAATATCTCACCTGACCATGTTGATATTAAACACTGGAGGTGGTGTTATTTGAATGTGGCTTTGTATAAAAATGACTAATGTCATGCAGTGTGGCTAAAACGGATGTATTTGTTTTAGATGTTTTCCCCTTATGGGCTTGGCAATACTATTGTGAGTTTTTTATTTGTCTAAATTGAGCTCTCTGAGGCAGCAGGCTGTTGGCAGTGAAACAGGGTTTACAAGAACATTTCCATTTCCAGTAAAAGATAAATATGTCCTGTATTTATTTTACATTTCTGTTTTGGATCTGAAAAGGAAACAAACCAAGAGCCTATGAAAAACAACTGATAACACTATGTGGCTATGGTGAATATACAATGATAAATGGATGACACTTTTGATACTGAGTATTAGAATCCAATAGTATTAGAAAATATGATGGTAATGAAAATGATGATGATATAAGCAACAGTTTTTGATAACCAACTAATCTGCAAATGAACCCTTTTCATTAATACCAGTGAGTGTGTCAGCTATTCGCTCAAGTAATATATTCTGTAGTCTGAAGAACAGGGATTTAAATAATAATAATAATAATAATAAAGGAAATCAAAACATTACCAAAACTTCTGTTCAAATCACAGTTCTCCATAATTATACCAACTTACTCTCAGAAGAGACTCAAAACTAGCAGGACTAACACATTTCAGAATCTCATAGCTGAACATTGTTTTTTAAAGAATTTACTGAACATACTTAATAACTAGTACTCTATTATTTTCAGATATTTTGGAAAATAAGTGGGGAATTGGAAATTAAGCTGGATTTCGCTGTTGGGCTAATCGTACATTTATTAAAGTTCTAACGTTTTCAATCAACCTTCTTGAGTGTCATCTTTTTTTGCTGAAAGTCAAAGTGAAAACATGTCCTGTCAACTACTTCCCTAGTGTTTCTCCTTACATCACCTTAGTTTTAAATTGTATTCATTAGTTAGATAAAGGATTGTAGTCATTTGATGTTAGTTATCACATAAATAAGCTGCTACTCAGGTCGCAGACGCACAGAGTTAAGTGTGTCTATGCCGTACAGTGTTGGGTTTAAAAAAAACAAAAACATTTTTATAGTCAATAATAGTATTAATTCAGATCCTGGTTAAACATTTATGATTGTGTAAAGTTTGCGTTTTATTCCTAGACTTTGAAAAGTTTACAGCCTACAGCTAAAAAACAAAAGTTCAAACATCCCACTGACAAAATGCTAAACTAACACCTCAACAGTCCTCCTCTGTAACTCTAATTATAAGTTAACAGGATGAAGAATAGTAAAATTTATCAAAAAGTTTCCCAACTGCTGATAGATGTAGGTAAAACTCATCCAGCTCCCTGCTTATGTTTTTGTTTGTCCAGCCTGCCAAGCAGACAAGGTTACATAACCTGTGTGTTTGTGAATCTGCTGTATATGTTTGCGCTTTTGCATGAATGTGTGTGTTTGTGTACGTGTGTGTCTCCTGCTATAAGCCAAATGGCCATTCCAAGAGATGACACGCTGTCCAGGAATAACATCTCCAAACTTTCATCTTAACCACACACACGCACACGCACACGCACTCACTCTCTGTTGATTTTACAGCTTGTCTAGTTCAGTAGGAAATTTGTCTGGTTAGTTACTGTACAGCCTGAGCCCCAACTCCTCCCCCTCCCTCCCAGACTTCTACCTCAATTGCGGCTTGTTTAGGACGTTTGTGGGGATGGAGGTGTGTGTGTGTGTGTGTGTGTGTGTGTGTGTGTGTGTGTGTGTGTGTGTGTGTGTGTGTGTGTGTGTGTGTGTGTGTGTGTGTGTGTGTGTGTGTGTGTGTGTGTGTGTGTGTGTGTGTGTGTGTGTGTGTGTGTGTGTGTGTGTGTGTGTGTGTGTGTGTGTGTGTGTGTGTGTGTGTGTGTGTGTGTGTGTGGAGGAAGGGGGAGTGTAAAGGAATGCAGGGTTGGGTCGGGCGGAGCGGGATGCCAGAGAGAAAGAGGGGTCTCTATATGGGTCTGTATGTGGACCCTTTAGAGAGATTAAAGATGTGTATGTGAGTGTATTGATGAAAGAGTGTTTACTCCACTGGGGCCTGCTTCCTACCTGATGGTGAGGAAACGTGCAGGAAGAAGAGTTAGAGTTAAAGGATATGCTAATCATTTTGGCAAGAAGTCTTCATTCTCAATTTCTACGTTTTTATACATTCTACATTCTTTTTAAAATAAATTTGATTTGGACAAATTTAAACATTAAGTGTGAGGCTTTATAATAATAAAAATGGAAAGAAGGAAGCATAGGATTAAAGCTTTGTGGAAGAAATTACCAAACAAGAGACAGAAAAGCAAAAATTAGTACACATAAGTAAAGTAAACTTTTGATACCAGTATCCAAATGGGTCTCTAATACCATCTAAAATGTAGAATCAGGTACTAGTGAGTAAGCCAGTCAATGAACCAATGAAATGCGATTGTTTTTAAAAACCAACAGTTTTTTCGGCAAGTCGTTATGTGACAAAAAATAACAGTTTACTGCTAGTGTGTATTGTGAGCCCAAGCTTGTAAGATATTATCAACCAATGTTATTCTACCAATAATAAGTATATTCCTTAATCAGGCCAGTATGAGAGGAGAGCTTGATATCAGCCATTTTCAAGTCTACGTGTTGGATCCAAAAATGTCTATTTAAAATATATCTAAGTCAAGCTTTAGGCTTGAAAAATCTACACAGTGTTAATTAGGATGGACAGTAGTGAAGCTGGATGAGAGGAAGTGACAAAAACAAGAAGAAAATGTGAAGTATAAAGCACATCTGAACTTAGCTGAACTTCAGAATACTTGAATTGGCTTGTATACTTTCAGGTTATACAGAAATACATGCTTATGCAAAAAGCACACGCACACATCCCAACGTGCAGACGTGCAGAGCAGCAGGAACACAGTATGCTGTGTACGGCGGCCCTCCTTCACTTCCGCACCATAAATGTGTGTTTGCTATAAGAGGGAACACGGAGGAGAAAAGAGGAATTCATGTTGGTGTTTATTTGAGCTTTGGCCAAATCCAACTTGGGGCGGCTGGGGCGGCTGTGTTGGCGCACACTCTGCACCAAACCCCAGCAGCTCCTGTACCCCCTTCCAGACACACACATACTGTACACACTCAGGTCCTGGAGCACACAAACATTCTACTACTCTCTCTCTCACACACACAAACTCATACCTGTCCGTCCTAGCCATATCAAGGTGTGTTTGTCTTTCCGTGCTCGCCATTTAAGGTCCTCCCCTAGCAGGTATTTCCCTCTCTTTCCCACACACACACACACACACACACACACACACACACACACACACACACACACACACACTGCAGCTATAGAGGGGGGCCGAGTGTGAAGCGGTTGCATTGATAACCTGCAGCTCACAGTCACTCAGTCTCACTTTGTGGCCGTCCCCCTGGCGTGGTGCTCCCTTTGCCTCTGCTCTATTTCCCCTCTCCTCACTCTTGGACCGTCTGTGGACGCGCTCAGACCCACGCATTAACTCGTCGACCCTCTGTCGCCGTCACCATGACGCCCTCCCCGCTGTTATTCCTGCTCCTGCTCGGCCTTGTAGGTGCTCAAGCCCCTGTGGACCTCCGCACGGCCGCCGCCATGGGTAAGATCGATGACCTTTAACCTTTTAAGCTGATCCTAACTATAGTATCTGATCATTTGATACCTGACATGTAACATCTTAGAACTGTTATTGATGATCATCTCAGACAAATACCTGACTTCATACAACAGAAACAACATTTTAAAGGAACATTCCTCTAAATGTCTCAGTCTCACTATGAAAGGACAGAACTAAGAGACAAGTAGTTGTTTTAGCAGAATAATGTTTTACTTTTAAAATGGTTCAGTTAATTTATTCTATACGGTTTCTTTACACAAAATAATTTGAATACGCAGTTATAATAATTTTTATACAGTTTGAAGTAATTATATTTATTTATTATACAAGGTGATTAATTTGAAGTAATAAGTCAGCCAGTTTTTGAGTCAGCAGGGTTTTTTTGTTTGTTGCTGGTGGATGGATGGAGAAGGCACTATTTCAGGATGGAGCGTGGCATTTGGTACACTGTATGTATGTATGTGATGGTGTGAATGTGGCAGGGAGGGAGGGAGAGAGGTGAAGGGTTAGAAGGGAGATCACCAGTAAGCAGACTGTTACTAAATTCTTTACATGTACACACCCATTAGTAAAACAGTTACAGATTGCTCTGCAGAAAACTGTATTAATAGTATGGACCGAACAAAACTTGGGGTTAATTTTATCAGAGCTTTCCAGATAGTCATTTTATTGTCATTCTTAGTAGATTATGTCAACATTATTACCTAAAATATTTTCTGTATATTTTTTCTTAGTTTTTATCTTTCTTTCCTTTATCCTTGTTTTTCTGGACAAGTAGTTCTCCATCTCACTCCACCCCTCTCACCTCCCTGCATCTTGTTTTTCTGTTAACTCCCACTTTCTCACCAGCCTCCTCTATCCTCTCCACCCTCTCTGTTCTCCTCATGCCTCTCCCAACCTCCCACTTTTTCTCCTCTTTTCATCAACCAGCTACCAGCAGTTTCCTGATAACTTTGTGTGAACAGTTGTTATACAAACTATTAGCACATGAATACATAATAGTCTACTTCCTGTCTCTTCATGTACAGCGGCAGGTTTGTGCAAAACCCGTCCCACCGACATTGTGTTCATCATCGACAGCAGCCGCAGTGTTCGCCCTTCAGAGTTTGAGCAGGTCAAGGTCTTCCTTGCAAAGGTCATTGAGGGACTCGATGTCGGACCCAATGCCACCCGTGTGGGAGTTGTCAACTACGCCAGCCGCGTCAAGAACGAGGTATGGGTCAAAGTTAGCATTCATTAGCAGTGAGAAAAGTTTTATCCAAATATAAAACTCAAATAACACTTATTTGACTTAACTGTTATTATCCAACCTTAGGTGTCTCTGAAAACACACCGCACTAAAGCTGGTCTAGTTAAGGCTGTAACCAAGATCGAGCCCCTCTCCACTGGTACCATGACCGGTCTGGCCATCCAGTTTGCCCTGAACGTGGCATTCAGCGAAGGCGAGGGTGCTCGGGTCAAATCTCCTGATATTAGCAAGGTCAGACACTAATTTATATGCATTTACACTCAAAATTCAACATATTCCATAACCTTTATCAGGGTTTCTATCTCCTTTTCTTTTCAAGGTTGCCATTATTGTGACAGACGGGCGTCCTCAGGACAATGTAAAGGAGGTGGCTCAGCGTGCTCGGGATGCTGGGATTGAGATTTTTGCCATCGGTGTGGGCCGTGTGGACATGAGCACCTTGCGCCAGATGGCCAGTGATCCTCTGGATGACCACGTGGACTATGTGGAGAGCTACAGCGTCATCGAGAAGCTCACCAAGAAATTCCAGGAGGCTTTCTGTGGTAAGATGGGAGTACAGAAAATGTAGTCTTTGTTTTGAGTTAGAGAAAGAGATGCAGAAAACAGGGATAATCATCATCATCCCTGTGGAGAAAGCAATTTGCTCCCCCCCTCCCCCCCATACTAAGGGTAAGGTGTCAGGACTGTCATCTTTTCATTCCAACATATTGTTTCCTCCCTTTTGTCCTCAACATTACAACAATATGTTCATTCATTAGACCTCATTAAACATCCCCCCTGCGCAAGGGCATCAGGGCAGAAACAACCTCTTGGAAGGAAATTCTCTTCTGTTCTTCAGTTGGGAGGCGAGACTGATCTCTCTGTAATTACAGATCCATTAGTGACAATCATTAAACTTCTAATTTGCGATGCCCTTTGGCTCTCCCAGTCTGCTGCAGTTTGTGACTGCTTTCTGACAGCCAATCATGCTGCAGATGTCTCATCCAAGGGCAGAGCTGCATGATGGCAGGGATGGATTGTTGTTGGATGAGCCTGTGCTTCACATTTAGTACCAGATAAACAGATGTTGTTAATGTTTACTCTTCCAATCTTTTCCACCTGTTTGTTTTAAGGATCCACTGGAATCCTGCATTATCCATACACATGTTTTTAAAGTGCAGGTAACAGTGGATCATTAAAAAGATTATACCATTTTCAAACTGACATAGTTTTATTCTCTCCTCCTAACCCCAAACGCCCAACCCCTTTCAATGTGTGCGTGTGCCTCTACATATATTCCACTGTGTGCGCTTGTGTGTTGTGCATGCACACGCACACACAGTGTCGGACCTGTGTGCCACCGGGGATCATGACTGTGAGCAGGTATGCATCAGCAGCCCTGGATCATACAAGTGTGCCTGCAAAGATGGCTTTACCCTGATGGACAATGGTCGCAGCTGCAGTGGTGAGTGTGTGTGCCCGTGTGTGCCCGTGTGTGCATGCGTCTGTGTGTGTGTGTGTGTGTGTTATGTGTGATAATGTCAGTTCATGCACATTCACTGTGTTCATGGAGTAACACAACATGTTGTGTATCTGACGTCACCAGCATGCAGCAACTCTGCAACAGACGTGGTGTTCCTGATCGATGGCTCTAAGAGTGTCCGGCCTGAGAACTTTGAGCTGGTCAAGAAGTGGATCAACCAGATCGTGGACAAACTGGACGTTTCTGACAGCAAGGCTCATGTGGGACTTGTGCAGTACTCTAGCTCAGTCAGACAGGTGGGTCTCTGTCTAGTCACATCTAAAAATCTATTCCTTTCCCTCTTCTTAGAACATAATCTTCTATCTCCCTACTGTAGGAGTTTCCCCTGGGCCGCTACAACAACAAGAAGGACTTGAAGGATGCTGTGAAGAAGATGGCCTACATGGAGAGGGGAACCATGACGGGTCAGGCTCTGCGCTACCTGACAGATAACAGCTTCAACCCCGGTCATGGTGCACGCCCTGGAGTCGCCAAGGTGGGCATCGTATTCACTGATGGACGCAGCCAGGACTACATCGGAGATGCTGCCAAAAAGGCAAAGGAGAATGGTATGAATAGATGTATAAAGTATAAATGGATACAGCACAAAGGCTAATTTTACAAGTCAGATGAACTTGTGTGTTTGTTTTACAGGTTTCAAAATGTATGCTGTTGGAGTTGGCAATGCAGTAGAGGATGAACTGAAAGAGATTGCATCTGAGCCGACTGGAGAGCACTACTTCTACACTGCTGACTTCAAGGCCATGACCCAGATCGCCAAGAAGCTGCAGATAAACATCTGTCAAGGTCAAACATGATCATAACAGTATCTAAAATATTTGCAATGTTACCATTTTACCCTACACGCTGGTATAAAAACTTGTGCTTTCTGTTTCCATTCCACAGACGAGGACCCTTGTGAGTGTGACTCCCTCGTAAAGTTCCAAAAGAAAGTAGAAGATGCCCTACAGGTGCTAACAAAAAAAAATATCCTTTTCAACAAGTGAAACTGAAGAAAATTCTAAGTAAGAGCTTTAATGTATTAATTTGTCTGTTTTCAATGTTGCTCTCCTTGACAAAAAATTACTAGATAGCATGTCAAAGAGGATCGCCTTGCTGGAGAACAAAATCGTCTGAAGACTCACACCCCACTCCTCACTCTACATCTACACACCCACCTACATACGCACACAAACAAACAAACGCAATCACAAACACACTACTTCACACTACTTACTTCCTGTAAAATACTGAAGAGGAACCGCATGTGTGTGTGAGTGTGTATGAACCCTGACCTCTGCTTGCATCCTGAGCTCAGCCCCCTCCTCACTCAGCCTCACCTCTTCCACCCTTGGGTCTCCCGGGACACAAAGCGCCGGTTGTCATGGGGACCACGCCTTTGTGTGTGTGCTCTCCGAAGGTCATCCTCCATATCCAGCCTGTGTGTTTGTTAATAAAAGTCTTCCCTCATAGGGAAACGGTATACTGAAGGTTTTTTTTTTATTGTTGCCACCACAGTGTTGTATTTCCCCCAAACTCCACAGAGGCTGTGTCTCTTTAAATGATCTGCACATCATCCTCACCTGCTTGTTTATAACTCTCACTGTCACCTCTCCTTTTTTCACTTGTACCTGAAGGCTTCAACTGTTTTCTCTTAGCCCCACACAAAGGTATCTAATATTTTGTATGGTGTATATTTAAATCTATCCAGTTAATTTAATACAATATATATGACTTGACTGATCATACGGGTGCACCATTGTTGTTTTTTTTATTTTCCTAAATAAAGGTGATTCAGGAAGTACATATAACAGAATGTGAAACAATTGTATACCAGATAACCTTTACAGATACAGTCATAAGAAAAACCTTGTTTGACAGTTTTAGACATAAATTCACAAATAAGTAAGTCAAAATAATACGTAGAATATTCTATGGACTTCCTGAAAAGTATACGGGCTCTAAGGACCACAAGGACATAACAGGTGTTCAGCAAAATGGTCTAATAAAGGTTGTGGTCCTTCACACTTAATTGAAAATCTGCAACACAGTCTTTAAGGTATTACATTTTAACATGATGGCAGTGAAAACAAATGAAGAATGATTCATACTTCTTATAATTTTGTAGGGTACCCCAAAAATAATTAGGTTATCCTTTAACCATTAAATAAACAAATATAAATATATGCTTGTTCCAGCCTTTCTAAATGCTCTGCTATTTTTCTGTTTGAAATTAGGAACCTGAAAAGAAAAAAAGGTTGTCTTGAGCTTTTCAAAATAGGTTAATGGACAAAAAGGAAAATGCACTAGTGAGTGTTGCGTGGACAAGAATTCGAATTTAATGTAAACATTCAGTTATACATTGTGTATATTTTAAGTTGTATTATATGTGTTAAATCTAAATATTGACAGAAACGAGTAAAGAACATGTTTAATTCGTGCTTTAAGATATCATCCTCAAATCGCTTCCTGTGTTGCAGCAGCTCGAGCTCATTAGTATAAAGTTTTAAATGCGTCACGATGACGTCACATCAGCAGGGGAAAAAATTATCTGAGAACAGCTGAACGAAACCAGCGAGGAAAGCTGTACTTTTGCTCTTAGTAGCTCATGGAGACTGATTTTAAAGTTATATTAGATTGAGCCTTAGCCTGTGTAGCCTGTCCAGTTAAAACATTAACCACTGGCTCGGAGAGTTTTTTTAAATCGAACAATCGTCAATTACAGCATCTGTTAGCTAGGCTAACTTAGCAAACTAACCGGCAAACTGTCTTCATGGTCAGTTTGCCGGTGGGAGACCGTGTTGAAGGTGATCTGTAGGTGTTAATGATTAGTGAAACAGATGATTGCGCAGTGAATGAAAACCAGTGGAGGAAGTCACAGAAACGGCGTGAAGGTTTACATAAAGCTAGCGGGTGCGTTAATACTTGGGCTAGCTAGCAGCAGTGTCAGGTAACTCAGCTGCTTCGGGATCACCTCAAGAGATGGATAACAATCCTGCTGCAGGTTCTAACTGCACGGCTAACGGAGGAAACATCCTGCGAAGAGTGCCCGACTCCGGCCGCTCATGTCGCTACCAGTCCGAGTCGGAGTCGGATATGAACCCGTCTGTGAAGAGCTTAGCTCGGCTGTGCAGTAGGGACGAAGAGGAGCGAGCAGCGGCTCTGGAGGAGCTGAGCCAAGGAGTGATGATGTGTTTAGGAATAGACCAGTCCTGCTCAACACGACTGAACAGACAAACACTTCTGCATCTGCTTCGACTTTCCCGATCGTGTCCGCTGCAGAAGGTACGAGGGAAAGCAACCGAGCTGCTGCGGACCGCACAGGTAATGCTGGAGTATTATTCACAGTCAAATTCATAGGTAACATCTCCAACAGGAATGTCTCAATGCAGCTGCTTGATTTAATATTAGGACTTGTGATTTGCTCCATTAGCTGGGTTGGTTATTAGTTATTAGTCATCATTAGCCTTGCAGCTGATCATTCGTAGTTATCAGCTGATTCTAGGTCTCTATCAGATTGCTGGATGTTTCATCAGAACATGTCGGAGGTGATGCAAGACTCAGCTGCGGTGAACAACAAGCTGGTCGGACACGCCCCCTCCCGGCGCCCTAAAAAAACACACAGGGACACACCCCCGGGTCGTCATTTGTACTGCCCACCGTAACTTCTGGAAATATATAAAGAAAGTCAGCCTTCGTGTGGCGTATAAACAGTGTGACGATTTTTTGGGAAATAACGAGCTGTGTGTCTGTCTGCTATGTTCCGATGATGTCTGTGAGTGTTTGGGATCAGATTTGGTTTGGTTTCAGATTTTATGGGCTGCAAGTTATGAAACGAGTCTCTCCAGTTACAGTTCAGCTCCTACAGCAGACCCAACTGGTGGTCAAGTTCAAGGTGGATTGAAGCGACTTGCAGATTTTCTTGGTTTGCTTCTAATTATCTTTAATAATACACGGAGGGTTTTGAAGAGTTTAAACTGGTTGATTAATCGTCACTCTTGCACTTGTGTTAGTTGTAAGAGCAGTTGTGACATTTGGGTCAAAGTTCATGTTTTTATCTAAAAACTTTTACATTTCAATGCCACACATGCCTAGTCCAAGCCTAAGTTCTAGTCCTGTCTTTGTGGAATTTGATTCTTTTCTGGTTTGATTTGGGTTGATTGCCAGATAAAACAAAACTATGTGAATAAAATTGTGATGAACATTATCTCAGATTTTGCACATCTAATAGAACAAATTTTGCATGAGAGTAACATTCATTTAACTCTATTATAATTCGCTTAACTTTCTTTGTCTTTCTTTTTTCCACTAGGAACACGGAGTTGACGTCCCTCGGGCTCTGGCCTCAGGTCCAAGTGCTTTCATCAATGCAAAAGAGGTGTGCATGGACTGTTTTTCAAAATACATTCATTCACAAGTGTGCTTCTAATGAGAAGCTACTCACATTACAGACCTATTGATAATCACAGGCTGACTAGTTTGTTTGGGTTGTTGCCAGCCATCACAATAAATACAGATTCAAATAAATCAAACAAATGTAGTATAAGGAATTTAGATAACTTTTCTTCTGCAATACTGAGGTGTCTGTTGCTTCATGTCATCAGGTGAAGTGACCTCAGACAAGTGTTGCTAAAGCTGATGACTGAAAATATAATTTGCATATATGACTAACTACAAGCTTTCCACTGGAGAAAATGGGAGTGTTTGGGAGAAATATTTTTTAAGTGAATCCTCCACAAATATTTCCTTGCTCACACCTAAAATGTACTTCTAATGGTAAATAAAATTAGACTTTAGTGGTAAATGTTGTCCGTTTGTTTATGTGTTTCGTCTGGCTTGTTCTCTTTAGATGTTGAAAGAAGGGCCAGATCAGGACATCCTGATTGAATCTTTTCTTTCATCCGGTCGCGTGGACCATATCACCATGGTGATGGCTCTGCACCCTGCTTACCTCAGCTGTGTCCTCAGGACCCAGCATGCTTTGTTGGAGCTGGATGGCCCCTTGCCTCGTCACTGGAGACATTATATTGCTGTTATGGTAAGAACTAAGAACTAAGCTGTGTTAGTCAACATAACTAAACATAAACAGTACCTTAAGTGATGTTATATATTTTTGTTTTTGGGCTGGTCGATAAAGTGCTCTGCTACATAATTGTTACTTTTTAAATGCTTATATGTCCTCATATAATTTATTTAAGAAGGATGTAAACACACATTATAAGTTGGCCTCTTGATGATAGAATTATGTTTGACTCGACTAGAAGTTTAAAAGTTAAACTGTTTTGAAGTTATACATTATCATAAGTAGTAATGATGTTTAGATTGCAGGAAAATGCCAAGACATTCCCAGTCTGGTCAGCTCTAGAGAACAATAAAGCTACCCTATTTAAGCGGAGTTAACTAGGGCACAAATTTTGATTTCAAAAGTCTTGGAAAGAGTGTAGGAGTAAGATATTGTTAATCTGTAGAATCTGAAACATCATGTTATGATTATGCTCTAAAGAGAAAAATGACGGATACAAGATGGACTTGATCAGTCAATTTTTGAAGGATATCTACATATTAAATAACGAGCTGGTTAAAGGTCAGCCAAATACTAATTTTATAAACATTTACTGACTCTCATTGCTTACCATATAGACTTCAGTTTCAGTAGACTTCACTTGAGAAAAGCTTTTTATAAGAGTGAAAAGGAGCTGGAGGTGTAGAAGTTGAGTAAAGTTGCTTTGACCTCTGAGCCACACATACAGGTGCATTTTGTCGCTGTTACCCAGAGACCATCCTGCATTTTCAAAGGTTGGGGAGCCATGTTTATTTCCACCTCTTAATTCTTTCTGGTGTTTGTTCAGGCTGCGGCTCGACATCACTGCTCATACCTGGTGCAGCAGCACAGCACGGGCTTCCTTGAGGCCGGAGGAGAGGAGAGCTGGCTGAGTGACCTGAAGCACGCTCCAACCAAACTCCGCAGCCTGCAGACACTCAACAAGCTGCTGGCACACAGACCCTGGCTCATCACACAGCAGCTCATCCAGGTCAGACACACCACCCACACACTGGCTGTCTCTTACTCTTCTGCTCTCTCTTTTCGTAAAATGATTTCATACACTCGATTTTGTCTCAATCTGAAATCAGTCTCTCATTGACTCACTGACTACTCCCTGTATAATAGTTTAATCTTTATTTAGCAGTACATTAATATGTGTTGGGACACTTGTGAATTATTATTTTTAATGTTTTGTGATGTTGCTCTGCACTTATTCTGTGGTGTTCATTTAACTGTATCCTCCTGTGTATTGGTGGTGGTCTTGCCATGTAGGAGCTGGTGTGTCCTGGAGCAGATCCTCGCTGGTCATTGGCTGAACTCATCCATGCTGTGGTCCTGATGGCACACGCTCATTCGCTCTGCTCGTTTGTGTGGGGCTGCGGCTTAAACCCTGAACCTGACCACATCGGAGGATACACCTTCCAACCTCCGTCACCTGGGCACCTTCCCCGAAGCCCTCATAGCCCTGCTCATGAGGATGGAAGGCAAGAGGTGAGTCTAATGCTTTTTTACCCCTGGACTGAACATTAAAGAGGTCAGCATGACAATGACCAAGAGGTTTTTAGTTTTTCATTAATTTAAATCAAAATGTTTTAAACACAGCTCACTTCCCATTGTTAATGAGACCTTCCCATTTTTGAACTTCTAGCTGGTTGACGGAACAATGGAGGTGGAGGTGTTGATGAAGAGGATGGTGGAGCTGCAGCAGCAGCAGGAAGAGGAGGAATGCACGCAGGAGGAGATGGTTACTCGCTTTGAGAGGGAGAGGAGCGAGAGTATACCAACCGGTACAAACACAACTATTTACTTATCTCATGCACCCCTCATAATATTTACCTACTTGACATTTGTGTATTCACTACTTCCTCATTGTTTTGTTTGTTTAGCGGTGGTGCGGGGAGCACCACCTGACCTGGTGCTCCATCTGGTTGAGGATCCAGAGTTCAGATACGAGGACTTTGCTCCCAGAGGAGAGCAGGCACCTCCCACCATGAGAGCACAGGTATTTTGGAAATTAATCTGTTTTACACACATGTTCCAAAGTAATCTCTTTATACTTTTTACACTGTGCATGGCCTGTTAATGTAGATGTGTGTGTTGATGATGTTGTCTCGTTTGCAGGACTACTCATGGGAGGACCATGGCTACTCTCTGGTCAACAGACTGCTGCCAGACATGGGTCAGCTTCTGGATGAAAAATTCCAGGTACCCTCACTTTTGAACAGGCAGAATTGAATTAATACTGAACAATATGGTAATTAAAAGCTGTGAGGACTTATTAAGGACTGATGTTTGGTTCACACTGTAACTCTTTTCCCCATGGAGCGTGATTAAAATGTCAACAAGATAAAAGTGGGATCTAATGTAAGCCTACATGTCTCTTTAGTGATAAGGGAAAACAAGTTGTGACAATTTACTTAGGAAATTGAGAAATCAAAATGATTCACATTTTTATCTTCAAAATTGTCCCCTGATCTTGTCATTTTTCCAGTGAGTGGACAGAGTGACATACTTGACAGCTCTACCTTTTCTTAATTTGCTTTGACTACATAAACTTTAACAAAGAATCTCAATTTGGCATTACTTTTTATAAAGGGCAAAAAATAAAAGGTGTTTTGGGGGCTGATGTTAAAGTATTCTACACTAAACACAGACCAACAAAGAGATCAGAAGTACATACTGTTAATTACAAATGACTGAAATGTAGTAGAATGTGAGAATAACAAAGGAAACATAATGTAAAGATTCATTGACTAAATGCTGTTTTAATACTGTTAATGAATTAGTGTGTTTGTGTTATAAGATGACTTGTTGTGTTTACAGGTAGTCAGCAACTTGACCTACCACAGGATGGCCATGCACGAAGGTGTTGATACTCACACTCTGAGAAAAGCTCTGTGGAACTACATCCACTGTCTATATGGCATCCGGTTAGTGTCAAATGCTTGTTTAAAACTTAATGGAATTGTTTTGTTTTTTTGGTTCATTCTGGTATGACACTAACCACGTTTTCCCTGTACCTGTGCAGCTACGATGATTACGACTACGGCAGTGTGAATGTGTTGCTGGAACGCTCTCTGAAGGTGTTTGTTAAAACATTGGCCTGTCACCCTGAGCAGACCACTGCTCGCATTTACCGCGCCTTCTGGAGACACTTCAGACACTCTGAAAAGGTATGAATGAGTTCAAATAATCCCTGACAGTCCCCTCTAAAGCGTATACTCGAAACATTTGACACTTTGACGTGGTCTCTCTTAAACAGCTTTCAGAAAAAGAAACAGTACTTTGATTTTTAAGGATGTCCTCTGGTTTTCTTTTTTTCTTTTAAATGTGTTTAAAATGAATGCTTTACAGACAGGACTCTGAAGAGAGACATCCAGTGTCCTGGTAGTATTAACATGATTTTTTTGTTGTGTGTTTAATTTTCGCAGGTTCATGCAAACCTAATAGTGATGGAAGCCCGCCTACAAGCAGCCCTTCTTTACACCTTACGAGCCATCACTCACTACATGAGATGACGCACTCACTCACACTTTTTGCAGATGCTGAGCCAGCTGTGATGTACCACAGCCCAATGCATAACACAATGATAGACAATCTTGCACACGCACATACACACCAACAAACATTGGCACACCCACACACACACACACACACACACACACACACACACACACACACACTACAGTGAATGTATATATATGCATATCTTATGTGTCAGTGTTAATGTTTCTTGATGCTGCTTTGCGCCTGGATATCTGAGGTTTAGAATTTGTTACTTATTATGCACTGAAGTTTATCAGGTTCTGTTTCGCCACTTGAGCCTCAACTGTCTGAATATCTATATATTGCACATCATACACCACTTACAGACATCTCTACTCGCTACGTGCCAGTTATGCTGGCGAAAGTAGGCCTGAATAAATAACTCATTATGATTAAAGTGTTTTCTTTGCAGATTATAGCTGTTAACCACACCATGACTTCCCAAGCCTCAGACTCTGTGTCTCCGGCACATCGACTGAGATTTAAAAAAAATACAAAATAACTTGTATTTTTATATACAATAAAAGTTACTTTCTTATCAAAATCAAAACTTTGTGTTGTGAGAATGTATTCTCTCATTAGATCTCGTGTTAAGAGGGTGGCTTCAGTCTGATTTTAGAAAGACATGAACCCAGACCTCTGGACGTTTGGCAGCAACGAGGTGCACTGACTCGCCAAGAGATGGAGACAAAGACTTGAAGAAATGTGAAATGACGCTCGACTTTACTGGAAGTCCTATCATCAAATTTAATTATGAACACTGTCAATTATTTCTCCCCTATCTAGAGTAACAGTTATTTTGTTTAGTCAGTTTATGACTGAATGTGGTCGTTTATTCCATGAAGGAGAAGTGAAACAAAATCAACATAATCAATGAGCACAACAAAATGCAGTTTCATACTGGGTTCTTGCGCGGATGTCACACTTCTTACAGTCTTCCTGTAGCTCACACCAGAAAGTGAATGTAACACATGTTGCACTCGCTCTCGAGTCTGAAATGATAAAACAACATGTCCAACTGAACGTGTTACATTATTCTGCTTACCATAGAACACGTCTACTTGAACAGACTGGGAAAGCGAATTACCCGCATCTCCAACAGATTGGCTAGAATTGCTTGCTTACCTTTTTCCTAACAAGCCCTATATAGCTGACTATTGCACGTGCGCGCTCTATAGGGTGGACACCTTTGGGCGCGTGGACGAAGCGCGCGCGTCCACTTGCTCCGTTCAGTGCGAGGCACCCATAGGAGACACCACTCACACTCTGCTCTACACCAGGACTCTCAGGGATAAAAGCTTTTATCGGGTCAGGTATGTCCGCTCCATTCATCACATAATGTTTGAAAACGTAAAATGTCTTGTGTTTTCTTTTCTGAATGAGTGGTTTGTTATGTTTGAAGTACTTCCTTTTACCGTCAAACTTTGAGAGTTCACTTTCAAACATGATATTTACAGAAAGCTTCCCCTGCATTTACTACGCTGTGGGTTTTAATTCACTTCTTTATCCTGAATGTGTGGAGGAAGTCGCCAGTATTTGACAACTCTTTTTAATTTTTGAAAATCAATGCAGATCATATATGCTCCGCTTTCAGTTTTAATAATAAATACAATATAAATAGGCCTAACAATATTAGTAATATTATAAACAATAAAGAAATACACAGTACATTAAGATAAAGGAAGAAAATAATGTGGATAAAAGCAAATGTAGAGTGCAAAGTCTGTTTTAACTTAAAAAAAGAGGAGACTGGACATTAGAAAGCAGATATCCCCCCACCCTAACCTAGAGTTAGGTTTGGTTTGTAACACTACTTTTTGTGTCGAACAGAAGCTGAGTATCAATTATCACATTTCAGTCGAGGTAAGGCATGTATGAAGGCTCATCAAATCATTGTGGCTCTTTTCCTTACATTGTAGAGGATCTTCTCTGAAGTACAGTAAAATGTTAATTCATTGAGCCAATGTCTTTGTGAGGGAGGGAGGTCAGATTTCCACTTTATCAATATGTATCTTTTACCTGAGGTACTGGCCAGTAAAATAAAATACATAAAACCTGTATTAGTATCTTAACATTTCTGGCTAACAGGCAAACTATCCTGTACATGATGTTAAACTGGACAAGTCTGTGCTTTGTGGAGATCAAGAATATTTGTACCATTCAGCATTGTGTATCATTTCATTCTGATTTCATTCTGATTCTCATTTGTGTGGTTGGGTGGTTTCTCTTTTCAGGAGAATTGTTGTTAAGGATATTGTATATGACAGATGTTAGACCTCTGGTCAAGGTATGGGAGGCAATTAGTAACCGTTTCCTCAGAAGAGTTTCCCCTTGCATAAAGAAATGTAGTTGAGCTTGCTTTGACCCAGTGTCTGATATTCAAGTAACAAGTTTTGTTGATGCAGTTTATATGCAAAAAAACTAGAAGAAATACCTCCTGTATTTAAATCTCCATCAAATGCCTTGATCAATCCATCTTTTGATCATGCTATCTGCTAAAGGAGTTGGAATATTTGGGTTATTCCAAATTTGATTGTTTTTTAGAAAGTGACCCCTTGGGTTTGAAGATGGAATTGGCCTCCTGCCATGAGATAAATGTATTTAGTATTATTGGCTTCTTGTTGATGAAACTGAGCACCCCTTTGTTACTCAATAAAGGAACTACGTTCAGAGGAGTTATTTTCAGTTATTGTTTCTAGCGATAGCCTTCTTCTCTCCTTGTCTTCTGAAGCAAACCAGTCCAAATTGGCTCAAACTCGGATGTAAGGTGAGATTTGAAAAATCAGGGAGGTTAAAGTCGCCTTTCGAATAAGATTCTGTAGCATATTAAACTTGACTCTTGAGGGGTTTTGTTCCACACAAATGATGCCATCATTTTATTTAGAGCTTTGAAAGTCTCTCCTATTTAAAGGAATTCAGGGGAAGAAAAATCTGAATTTAGGTAAAAGATTCATCTTTATTGTGTTCGAGGACCGTGGTAAGACATCCATCTTTTTAGATTAATTTGGCTTTGTACCAGTAATTTAATATAATTTTCAGTGTAAATTTTAGCAGCAGAATTCCCAACCTATAGATTCTGAATTATTGGAATCATTGGGAGACCATTTAAAAGGTGAGGTAGTTTGTTTGGCTATTGTACACAATACATGGCAAGGTTTTTAAAAAACTTTTAGTGAAGTTTAACTTACAGCCAGATGCAGTGCTGTAATTCTTTGAGCAATCTAAGAGAAGGGGAGATGAATTTAATGAATCTTAATGGTAAAAGATAAACAGCATAAAATTCTACCATATGCTCAGTGAATCCAAATGTTATTCCAGCAATGGCCAAGGGTTCAATAGCCAGGTTAAAAAGTAATGGCGAGGCTGACATCCTTGATGGCAGCTCCTCAAAAGGGAGATAAAGTTAGACAGAAAACTTGCCTTTGGAGCATTGGAAATTGTTTCAACATATTTCATAAATTTAAATCTAAAATTCATTGCCACGAGGATCTCAAAAAGAAATGTAGGTTTGATTCTGTCAAAGGCTTTGAAAGCATCCATTGAAATGACAAGCGGAGGGCCTTTTGTTTTTTTTTGGTGGGGGGGGGCGTTATTTTATAATTGGAAATAGTCTGCGTCCATTATCAGAGCCTTGTCTGTCTCCAATAGAGTCTGTAACATCAGCATGAATGATTTTTGGAGCATCTTTCTCAAGTCAATTTACAATCAGTTTGACAGATCGTCAGCATTCATTAAACTTAAAGGCCTGTAGGAAACAAAGTAACGTTTGATTTTTACCTGGTTAAGAATATTATAGTTTCCATTTCAAGGCTGGGTGGCAGCTCTTCTGTCATACATGACTATAAGAACATGTTTGTGAGAGGGGATGTCAGATTACTCAGAAATGCTTTATAATATTCAATAGGAAAGCAGTAGGGACCTGGTGATTTATTATTCTGTAGTGAAGTCACAGCTTGGCAGACTTCTGCTACCACTGTATCAGCATCAACTGTGTTTTTGTCTTCAGTTTTGACCCTTTTCAGTTTAGTTGCCAACTCTTTAAAAGAAAACTAAAAAGTCTGTGTAACAAATGATGTAAAAAGACATGCAAGTAGCACCATACAAACCTAGATGAGTATACTATTTTTTATTGTCCCACCACTCAAGGCCTACCTCCTTAGAACTGTGTGTAAATTGTGTTTGTTAAAATTGTGTAACTTTGGAGTTCTTACTGTTAGATAAACGGAAGTTTGGGTCTCTTCGAGAAGTTAATAAAGTGCAGGCACAGTACTTCCACTCTTCATGCTGGTCAGACACCACAGAGAATAAAACTAAGAAGTCAAGCCCCTAACATTGCAGTATTGAAAAAGTGGAATTTACCAGACACTTTGGTCAGCAGTCTTTAAAAGTGTGACTAGTTCCCATCAAATATCTTGTGTTAGAAACAAAGACTATCAGTTATTGTTAAGTCACACAGTCTTATATGAGATCTGGACTTTTAGCACACACACTGACTGTATCATTTGAGATCTAGTGGATGTTTTCTCTGCATGTGTCCTGCAAATGTTTCAAAAATGTCCTTGGGTAATATCAAGGCCTAATGCCCAACACATACAGGAAACCTGCTTAAGGAAAAGGCAGGGCTGGATGTTTCCTTAACATGTCCGTCTATCTGAGGACTTTTGAAGCCATTATGAGGTTATTGATGTCTGTGCTTATTCCTTCATCATGACAGGGTGTAGGAAGGTCGCATAGTCACACCTCCACTTATATTTTAAATAATCCAACTTTTTATTGTTTGTTTCTCTCCTCCTTTCAAGTGGGATTGTATGAAGGTGTTTTCGTGGAATTTTGAGGTGGAATTGAAGAGAAGGCGCCATTAGGCTGTCCAAGGCTGGACCTCATCATCACTTCCTGTTTCTTTACGAGGTCAGTTCCTGTCTTTAGCCTCGGGTTTAGGCAGGAAGGAAGGGGGTGTGGATATGTTTAAGCGGGAGGGTTACAAATGGACATATAGCCACTGTCATAAAACTTTCCCACAAACGGTGACAGATTTTTGTTGACGTCTGATTTCTGACGCTCCAGGATTGAGTCTTTCAGCTGATTTTGTCCAGGTTTTGAAACTTGTGGTTACTGTTACAACCTGAGGTGGGCTCTCTTTTTTGTTGCCCTGATAGGAACAAAGCCCAGATTTAACACTGTTAGTTTCACTCAAGTCACATAAATGTTTATGAATGCCTTCCAACAAGCCATCTAAGTCCTCTGTATCTGGAGGATGTGGTGACCTCATGTGGAAACAGGACGTCCCGATGACCGAAACACCTTACTTTTCCATTGCTCTCCCCCTTCCCTTCTGTTGTCCCACTCCCTTCAGAGTGTGTGTATGTTTGTACTCCATGTATGATTGTGTGTGTTGTGCGTATGTGGGTTCGGTGACAGCTTGCTTCCCATTGTCCTAACATTCTCGCTGCACTCACATTTTTCATCCTCTGGGGCTTCCTGTTAATGAGAGAGAGAAAATAAGAAGGTAAGAAATAGATGCAGGAACAAGCAAAAAAGAAGAGGGGCAATGGAGAAAGTCTGAGCAGAGAATATGTGTAAGTACAGAAACTCAACCGATTTGAACAACTTGTACAAGTGTGTGTATGTGTGTGTTGCTCTGTGTCCCCACTGGGAGCAGCTTATCTGCAGTCCACTGTGCAGGAAAGGGTGGGTCCTTTGGATTTGGATGTTTGCAGGCTCGACGATAGAGGGTGAGGTTATTGTGATTTTATGAGAGTGCACTGAGTGTGTGCTAATGCTTTGTAGCAGAGACTTTATTTGCTTCCTTATATCAACTTGTATTACGACTTAAGTATAACCTTCTACTTTACCACATTTAAGACCGAGATATTGTACTTTTACTTATTCATGCCGAGGCTTTTTCATAGTAAGACTTTACTCACAAAATATCTAATGTATGATAGAAAATGCATTACTATAGAAGGAACATTCAACTTGACCAACTGCAACATGAAACGTCTGCCTACATGCTAATGCTCAAGTTATAATCAACAGAAAAAATAGACAATGAAACTGAAATCAGTTCTGTAAATTTAGCTTTTTTTTAACTTGCTGATAATAATAGAATACTTTTTTTAAACATTTTGTGAAAAGTGTTACGCTGGTTATGAAACACAAGAAACACAAGTTAATACTGATGCTTCTATATGACCTACAAAAGCTAACGAGACCAACTTGAAGGAGACTGATGTTTCCATATAGTTATTTTCAATGACTGTAACCATGACAGAGCAATCTAAAAATACATTTAAAACAAAGCTTCAATAAGCTTTTTTTTATTGGTTGAAAGATTAGTATATGAGTGGTGCAGGATGAGTCATCAGACTTTTGAAAGGTTTGACAGGAGGAGAAACTACAGTTAATAATAGTATTTCTTCTCTATCTGCAAGCTGGTATACAAATCTACTGTGAAACCCCCGTCATTGAAGTGGTGTTTAATATCTAAGCAGCTAACTAAAGAAGTACTTAACCCTCAGTGGAGTGGGTATGATTGAAAAAGTCGTTTTTGGGGTCAAACTGTGGCAAGAGCAGAGCTGTGATGGTAAAACAATGACATTGCTATTTTGTTGATACACCATCAGGAAGTTTTAACACCAGTAGCAGAGCGACAAACTGTTTTAGACTAGATCCCTTTTCACATATGGAGTCAAGACAATTTCCAGACCATTTCAGGACTTTCAGGACTTTCTGGTCTTGAAATATTCCAGAACTGCCTTTCACACCTCATGGGGAGGATTATCTCAATTTTACGCACTCTCACAAGTCAAGATACTCCGTATGGTGAGGGTGCAAGAGGAGGAGGAGGAGAAGAAGGAGTCTCCTAATACTGTCTGTTGGTTTATATCTCTACAACATGTTTCTGGACCTTCCAACATTACAATGCAGTGAAAGAAAAGATACAAAATATGGACAAAACGAGCACAAATGATAACTCTGTCCCACAGCATGGGACAGAGTTATCATTTAATCTCGGTTGTCTTGTTTTCATGATCCTTGGAAGCCAAAATCATAACTTAAAGGTCCCATATTATTCTTTTTCTGGTTTTATATGCTCTTTAGTGTGTTTTCCAAGTGTCCTGTGCATGTTTAGGCACATCTATGTGCAAAAATTCAAAGTCCGCGGAAACGCAGCTTCTCCTACGTCCTCCTGTTAGCTGTAGCATTAGCTGCATGTAACGCTCGGTTCTAGCCCCCCTCGAAAATTTTTTGCCAGTGTGACGTCTTGTCAGTGTGATGTCACTGATTTAAGCCCATTGGCTCGTTGTGGCAAGCCCAGCAGCTCATGTTGCACGCCCGTTAACTTCTGTAGCACGCCCATGATATGACGTAGCCTGCGGTAGCACAGTAGTGCTAAGGTGCTAATGTTTATGCTCCCTTTGGAGCCAAAGTGGCTGAATTCCCAATATGGTAAAAGAGGCGGGACATTTCCGAGAACAGTGCTGAGCGACTGACCAATTACGGCAGAGCCGACAGGCCGACCAATCAGATCAGACTTGGCACACGTGGGGACTCTGAACGTGGGCACTTCAGAGCCTTAGAGAGAGAGTCAGAAGCGAGCTGGTGCATGGAGCGACAGAACATGAAAACAGACACTTTTTTATAACTTTAGCTATTGTGAACGTACTTTAGTAGGTACATAGATTAAATATATGAACCCCAAAAAGTGCATAATATGACCTCTTTAAATTGAAACTTCATTAACTGCGCAGCACTAGTGAACTGCATGTACAAAAGGGTTTCTAATGAAGGGCAGTGTGTGAACAAATATTTCATGCCACACTGTATTCACCTGGTAATTGTGTTTGCATTAACAAAACTTGAGCTTATTACTGAAAATAGTTCATTAGTGAAAGTAGTCCTTGCCACAAAAAAACTCTTCCATAATTGGTCATCATTAAAGTTTGTTGCTTACTGGATCACATTTGTGCTCTTGGTTTTAAAAAGCAATGAGGAACTCAAACCGATCTTAAAAATAACTTTGGTGTGACGGGTGCATATGCAGGCTTTTGTCACACACACAAACTCTATAAAGGCAGCAGTGTGCTACCGAATAAACCACCCATTCCTGTCACAGACTCTCTCTCCTCTAGTACTTTAGATGTCTTTGACTGATCAGAGGATATACTTACCTTTTAAACCAAAAACATGAAGAACATGTTGGTACACAGTTGTTTTGGCTCTATTTGCATGCTTCACTAGTGAATCCTTGCTCCTGTAGGGCGTGCACCGTGCACTCTTCTGCTGCCTTAATTTGTGACTTTCTGTTTTATGATAGTCTTTTCTTTTTTGTATTAACACCTCAGATAAAGTGAATCATCAGACTGCATTTATGAATTATCACAGCGTGTGTGCAGAGAGGAAGAGAGCAAGAACATTTGGTCAACAGGAATCTCAGTGGAGAACAATGACTGTCCGGCAAACAGTCCTCTGTGTGTGTGTGTGTGTGTGTGTGTGTGTGTGTGTGTGTGTGTGTGTGTGTGTGTGTGTGTGTGTGTGTGTGTGTGTGTGTGTGTGTGTGTGTGTGTGTGTGTGTGTGTGTGTGTGTGTGTGTGTGTGTGTGTGAGAGAGAGAATACTCACACGCACACATATTGTTATCTTTCTGAAACTGCCTGTGGTCATCTACACATCTTTTTTTTTTTTTTTAAAGCAGAAAAGAAGATATAAGAGAACGTGGGCACTTCAGAGCCTTAGAGAGAGAGTCAGAAGCGAGCTGGTGCATGGAGCGACAGAACATGAAAACAGACACTTTTTTATAACTTTAGCTATTGTGAACATACTTTAGTAGGTACATAGATTAAATATATGAACCCCAAAAAGTGCATAATATGACCTCTTTAAATTGAAACTTCATTAACTGCGCAGCACTAGTGAACTGCATGTACAAAAGGGTTTCTAATGAAGGGCAGTGTGTGAACAAATATTTCATGCCACACTGTATTCACCTGGTAATTGTGTTTGCATTAACAAAACTTGAGCTTATTACTGAAAATAGTTCATAAGTGAAAGTAGTCATTGCCACAAAAAAAGATATGAAAAGCAGAAAAGAAGATATGAGAGACTTGTTGGAGGTAAGATAAAAATGAAAGGGCGGAGGCATCTTCTTCTACTTCTTCTTTTTGAGCTTTATCAGAAACACAAAGATAGGTCAGATAGTATGAAAGGTTATTGTTGAAGGGTGTTGGCAAATATAAGAGTAACAGAGAGGAAGATGTGTGAGTGTGTGTATGTGTGTGTTGGGGGTGTTTGTGGCCCTGCAGCTGCTTGTTGTTTTGTGTGTGGATGGACTGTGTCCTGAGTTTCCAGGAAAAGGGGGGAGCCATCAGAAGGGTGGACAGGAAACTCAAACAGGGCTTACTTCCTTTAGCTCTCCTGATGGCCGGCCTGATAGTGAGTGTGTATGTGCGTACTTGGGCAAAAGTCAAATTTTTGCACATTTTGGCCCTTCTGGATGTAGCCTGTGATAGCTTGTGTTACTTTAAGACTAAAAGGTATTTCTGGGAATCACCACTGTGGATGATACAAATCTTGCATCGTTCATTGGGAGCTCTTGTGTGCGTATTTATATTGAAAGTGTTGGTTTATGTTGTCACTCCCTGTTGTAACCTGTGTTGTTCTTCCTTTGTGTGACTTCCCTGGAATTCCTCAGTAGGCGGGAAAGCTGTTGACTGAAGTTAAGGCGGCTTTAATTGTTGCCAGTTTGAATCGTAAGGCCTTATGTTTCCTATTTGTTAGCATGCCTTTTAAACTCTGGTCATACAACAGAGCTAAATGTTAAAATGATCCATTTTTGTTAATAGTTTTCACAGGTATTGATTCTGATTTATGGGTATGAAGATGGCAATTGGGTACATTATAGACTCTCTTGGAGCTAGGCTTTCCTGATGAAATGTTTGCGTTAGAGTACCTTATAAACTCTTGGCTTGCAGCAGTACACATGTCGAGACCTTCCCGCAAAAACCTCCCACATAGACGTGACTGGGTGCAGAAGTCTGTGCACACAATTAAAATGTTTTACAGTGTTCTCTGTATGTTATTTCCTCTACTGGTACAGGCTTTGTCAACACAAGTTCAGGTCAAACAATGCACCTCGCTAAAAAAACTGGAAGTCAGAATTACTGTATATGCATGAACACTTTGTGAAACAAATTTGCAGTGACTGTCTCTGTCAGTTATACCTGTTTAATGATGACATTTACAGTTAGATTTCAACACAACACCAAGTCTCTCTCTCTCTCACGCGCGCGCACACACACACAGCTTTTGACCAGAGCGAGTGACTGAGGGCTCTCTTGAAACTGCACAGCGAAAAAGGAAGTGGCTAACCTCACATCTCTCTTTGTCTTTCCCTATCTCGAGCTGTCTCTGTCTGTTTTTTTCTTACTTCTCTGTCTCCTCTCGTCTCCCTTCACACATCTTCTTATTCACGCTTTACCACCCCTGAGCCTTTCTCTCACACTCTCTATCACCTCTTCTGTCTCTGTGTCTCTGCCACTCATCCTCTCATCCTCCCCTGCCCCGCTCTCTCATCCCAGCCCTCGTCACTCACCTCGTGCCTCTTTTTTTTTTTTTTTCAGTGGCGATGGTGATTGACAGATGATTTGAAAGAGGAAGACATCAGGTGAGAGAAAAGTGAACTTCTTCTTCCTCCTTAAACTTTTTGTAAGTAGTCTCGCTGCATTTTTTCAGAAATAGGTGGTTACAGAAATTAAAGGGGCATTTCTGAGATATGGTACAGCTCATCATGGGAGACCCTCTGTGGCTTGAGCAGCTTTCCAGTGTTTGAATTGTTAACCCTTGTGATGCCATAGTGATGTCTTCAGGGTCATCAAAGATTTTGCATGAGACTTCAGATTATTAGCGTTAAATGGTAGAGATAGAAAATGTGTCTGTTAATCAGGCAGTGGTGGTCCGAGTCAAGGTTTTGTTGTGTTATATGTGTGAAATGTAGGATCCTGCCTTTGTGTGGCAATGACTCAACCTATGGCTAAAAAGTCTGTAAATTTAAGACTCCGCTGCTTGAATTTGGCCCATCCTTTTTTTGTTATCTTGATTCGATAAACTATAAGATTAAACTTTTATCTATCAGAGATGATACATTTTGGTTGACCGTGCTCCTTAATTTTATTCTAAGATTTAAAAAAAAGTTTTAAAGATTTTCTTTGGCCCTTTTGCCTGTATAAGATGGGACAGCTGAAAAAGGATAGGGAATTTGAGAAAGAGAGAAAGGGCTGGTTAAATTATTGCACTAAAGTGCCAGTCGAACTTGCGGCCAATGTGTTAAGTACTGAGCTAAGCAGGCATCCATTTAAACTAACTTTCGTTTTTATCTCTCAACAACTATATTCATATATGAAGAGAAGAAATTTAGACATTGACACATGAAATAATGTGGCAGCAAGTGTCTTTAACTCTTCCTGTTCTCACAGACGCCGTCTCTGCGCTGGTTATTATGGGGTGTGTCTGTTGCAAGCGGAAAAAGTCTGCCAAAGAAGCAGCATCATCAGCAGACATTGCAGATCTGTCTCCTAGCAACGCAGATGGAGTGTCGTCCACGGCCTTGACTCAGGGCCGTTACTGCCCGGACCCCACTCAGAGCATCCCGGACTTCAACAAGGGCTTTTCCTCCAGCGCTATCTTCGCCAACACCAACACACACCAGCGGCCTGGAGGTATTAGTCTGGACGAGGACTGCATGTGTGTCAGAAATGATTTGTTTCTATCCTACTTTGTGTTTTCTCAGTTATGCATCTATAAGTCTGTGATGATTGTCTAAATAATTAGATACATTTATAGTAAGAGACATCTGGGCAGATGTGGGTCAGTGTGTTATAATCGGTCATTGTTTAACCGGAAGGTCTGGGGTTCGATCCCTAGCTTGAGCAAGACACTTAACCCCAAGTTGTTCCACTGATTTGTCAGCGTGGTGTGAATATTTATTAATGTGATTAGTTAATACTGATGACCACTTTACATAGCAGCCGCTGCCATCAGTGTGTGAATAAATGTGAATGGGTAGGTGTAGACCTGCAGTGTAAAAACAGCTTTGAGTAGTCTTTACCATGTACCCTTTACCATCATGTATCTTGTGATTGTGTTTCTCTGTTAAGCAGTATTTTTATTATAGAAAAAATATTAACAGATGAAGAAAACTCAACCATCCCTTTTTTTCATTCTGTCATGAATCAATGCTCACTTAACTATGACTTGTATTGAGAAAAAAATGCATCTTAAAAATTAACTTGAAGGTGTCCCAAGGCTACAGCTTTCTTTTTTAGAAGTCTTGCCAAGTTACTGTTACCACAAGATACACTCAAAGTTTCCTTACTGAGATGCTGTGAAGGAGCAGTACGCCTCATATTAGCTCTTGTTGAAGGAGTAAATTCATTTTTTGCAAGAAGAAAATACTTTAGATTTTGTTCCCTACCTATTACACTTAAATCATACTAGAACTGATCTCTTAGGATGAACAAAAGGAACTCCAATAAATTAGCATTAGACAAAAACATTAGTTATTTGAGAAAATGTGTACTTGTGTTTATGACATTTTATAACACTATAAATCACCCTTCTGGATTCTTTCAGTTCAGTTGTATGAACGTATGTGTTTTTAACTAAAACATGTATCTCTTCTGTTTTCTAATGTTGTGTGTGTATTTATGTCTCTGTCTGTATTTCTCTGCAAACAGGTGGTGGAGTCACTCTCTTTATAGCTCTGTATGACTATGACGCTCGCACTGAAGATGACCTGACGTTTCAGAAAGGAGAGAAATTTCAGATCATCAACAACACGTAAGTACACATGTTCATAAATATAGCTATATGTTTAATGCCTTTGTTATTTTAAGGGAAAGAAACAACCTTGATCAGTTGTGTTAATAAAAAGGCCATTAATACATTGGTGGCTGAGTATTAAACTTAAACTTCATGTGATCAGATTCAAATTTGTTAAATGCGATGAGTTATAACTTCCAAAATGTCATTCATTTGTTTACAGTGTTTGAGTTTTAAATGTTGCTTCCTGTCAAATGAGTTGTTTGGAATGTACTATTAATGAAACATATTTTGTTCAAATTACAAAATATCCTTTGTCTACATTGAAATGACATTATCATTTCAATGTAGACAAAGGATATTTTGTAATTTGATACATTTGAATTAAAAACAATATACTTGTGCCCCCTCATCCTTATTATGTCCTCATGCCCTACTGAGAAGTTACATAATCTACCACATGGCCATCAGTTTACCACTGCAACCCAAACAGCATTTCCACCTTGATCATACCCAGACTCTGTTTGTGTGAGTAAGCCAGGCAGTGACAACACGGATACCACCTACCACATGGCCCTGTCTACCCCCACATCTCAACTCTGTGTTCACTGTAAGAGCCAGGACATCTAGTTGTCAAGTGGGATGTATGGGGCTGGTATGATCTGGTTGTTCTCACTCCCAAATTTCTTGAGGGAAGATAAGAGAACAAAGGCGATAAAGGGGTTTCTCCTACCTTTGTATCGGCCCCGAACTCACATTATTTCTCCTCATCTAAATCCACTGACTTCTTAAATTCTGTCCAGAACTCCCAGTCCTCCCATTTATGCACTAGTTGATTGTGCTTTGAACCCTCTAGATCCCACTTCTATTGGACTAATCCTAACTTTCCATCCACACTGTTTAGCTTCTGCCCCTAAACTTGCATATCTAAGATTTTTTCTTTAATATGCGTCCTCCCAGGGAACTTTCAGTTCAATAAAATAAACTATCTGCTGACTCAAAGACCATATTACTATCAGGCCTGAAGTTAAAGCAAATGATTTCCTGTGGAACAACAGGTTTTCCTCCTAGATCTACCTGCATCTCCCAATCATGAGCACTCTTTAGGTGGCCTCACTCTTGCCTGCTTAAAAATCTACCTACCTTATATTTCACTCCCTCACAGACAAATTGAAAGGCTGCACTCTTTTTCTGAATATTTCCTGAGTTTACCTGTCATCTATAACATTACAATTTGGCTGCTAAGCTTTTCAAAACCTGGTTATGTCGCCATGTATACCAACCTTCTGACAGACTAGACTCACAGCCTGCCAGAATGTCCCTCAACGTAGCTATCTCTGAACACAGTGGGCACGATGGGTCCCCGTCTACCCACTATTTATTCCACAGGTCCCTCCAGCTAAGCTTCCTATTCTCTACACTTTGCCAGTTCACCCACTGTCACTGCTTAGCCTGAGCGACAGCCATGTTCTCCTCACTACTTTCTGTTGTCGACATACATGTATTACATACAATCTTAATATGTCTAAGAGATTCCTTTGCTTCCTGAACTGTTTGTCTTTGGCTCCATTTCCATCCTCTATTCCACGTTACTAACCAGCTCATCTTTGCTCCCTTATTGCAACTCAACAACCATGTCCTGCCCTTTGGACACTTGAACTCCCCACTTTAGTGTCATACTTGACTGTATTTTAACATGCATATCGTTGTTTTGTATGTGTTTTTTGCAGGGAGGGTGACTGGTGGGAGGCTCGCTCTTTGGACACGGGCAACTCAGGTTACATCCCGTCCAATTACGTAGCTCCTGTTGACTCCATACAGGCTGAAGAGTGAGAAAACACACGCACACACCCACACACACGCACACACCCACACACGCCCGCACACAGACAGCAACAGCTGTTGACAAGAGCAAATGACAGTGGGCTCTCTTGAAACTGCACAGCAAAAAGGGAAGTGGCTACACACACACACACACACACACACACACACACACACACACACACACACACAGATGCACATTTTTTTTATTTAATTTTATTATCCTTTATTTTAGCAGAGAGGACCCACTGACACCGAGGTCTCTTTTCCAGGGGTGACCTGCAGCAATAAAAAAATAAAAACAGCTCAAATACATATAAACAATGGCATAGACACCGAAACACATATTCATACTTCCACACCATGTCAATTTCAATGATTTCACATTTTAAAACAGTTGCAATTTCCTTCCTTAGGTAGTTCTTGAAAAACGCAGTATGAAACAAGAGAGGGCACTTCCTGTAGCTATCCTCTGAAATTTATTCCACTTAATGGGTCCAGCGACAGCAGTCTTTCCTCATTCAGCCCTAAACCTTGGTGTTTTCAAAGTGATCCAGTTTTGAGATCTGGTTGAATGGCTTGAAATGTTTGTAGATAATCCTATAAAGAAACCAAGTTGCGGTCTTATTTTTCCAGTTAGACAAGAAATGTGAGACCTATACGACAAATCATGACCTAGCCAGATACCTAAGTATTTAAACTGTTGGACATACTCAATTGTTACATTGTCTACTGTTGACAATGTAGCATTAATGGGTTCAGTGTTCTGTCTTGAGAAGAACATATATTTCGTTTTTTGGGGGTTCAGTATCAGTTTAAGATGAGCAAGAGTTTGCTGGTAAGAGTTAAAATTGGTCTGTAGCAATGAAAGGGCTTGAATATTTGAGGGCGCAGTGGCATATAATATTGCATCATCAGCATACAGATGAATTTTACAATTTTCAATATGTTCTGAAATGTTATTTATATACATTGTAAATAGAAGTGGCCCAAGGATAGATCCTTGAGGTACTCCTTTGCTGACCTCCGTGAAGGGGGACTTGACATTATCACAAAGCAGTGAATGTATTTTACTTGCACTGATGATTTCTTTAAGTCGTGATATGAAGTTTTCAGGCTGGGTTCAAATGATGTGAATTTAATCTGTGTGTTGTTGTCATGACCACAGGTGGTATTTTGGGAAGATGGGGAGGAAGGATGCGGAGAGACAACTGCTGGGTCAGGGCAACCAGAGGGGTACTTTCCTCATACGAGAGAGCGAGACCACCAAGGGTTAGTAGACCACACTTAGAAAAACACACAAGAAAAATAAAGTCTTCATTGTCAGTTACTGCTCTAATTTGTCTAAGCTTTCTGTTTTTCTCTGTTTTTTTTTAATCCACCTTTCTTTACAGGTGCTTACTCTCTGTCTATCCGTGACTGGGATGACAACAAGGGAGAACACGTAAAGCATTATAAGATCCGCAAACTAGACAACGGTGGTTACTACATCACTACCAGATCTCAGTTTGACACCGTGCAGCAGCTGGTAGAGCACTACACAGGTAACCCACATGCACACAGCCACATGGACACTTGCTTCTTTTTTTTGTCATTTTTATGTGCTTTCCAGATCTAAAAGCTCCTACTTCCATAGACGTCATTTAAAAATGTGTTTTGAATATTTTTGCAGTCATTCTCTACACAGCTGCAAGGAAGAATGTACTTATCTCTTCACTTGAATCAAAATGTGATGACGATATTGACTACTTAAAAAGTAATTCTATTGTACATTAGTTCCGTTCGTAGCACTATGCTTTGTTTCATGGAAAGTGGAAAATATTTTGAGTTTGCATTTTTTTATTACTCATCAGAAGTATATTATCAGTTTATAAATCTCGACTCTGCTTTAAAATAATCCAGTTACAAGAGCTAGAATATTAAAATAAGGCTAACATATCAATGCATCAGAAATAATAATCTCATTTTGTAATACAAATAGAAAAACTGCAGGAGGGGCCTTTATGCCAAATAAATACTTATGTCTTTGATCATAGAAATTCACTTTAAAATATACTTTTACTTTAATGGCGGGCTAGAATACTTCCTTCATCACTAGACTTTTCAAGCTTGATTCACAGTTTTTAAAACAAGTAGTGTTCACACCCTTTACTTCCTCTGCCGTCTCACAGTGTAAATATGCCCCCTAGTGGTTTGTGATAAGATAACAAACATTCTGCAGTTTGTGACTTTTGACTGTATTTTTGTACCTATAGATGTTTCTGCTGCTCAAGATGTGTGTTTATGTCTCTTTTGCTTCACTTTCTGTGTGCCTTTATACATGACTTTGTGATTAACTTGTCAGTTGCCCAAGCGCATAAGCAACCTGTCTTGTTCTCACTTTATCTCCACGGTTGGCACTTCTGTTCTCTGTTTTCTCTATATCTTGTTTCCTCCTTTTTTCTCCTGTCTGTCTGTCTCCCCTCTCTCGTTCAGAGAGAGCGGCGGGACTGTGCTGCCGTTTGATTGGCAGTTGTAAGCGGGGCATGCCTAAGCTGGCTGACTTATCGGTGAAGACCAAGGATATGTGGGAGATTCCCCGTGAATCCTTGCAGCTGATTAAGAAACTTGGCAACGGCCAGTTTGGAGAAGTCTGGATGGGTAGGACGTAGGATGTTTTGTTGCAGTGGGGGCAAGGTGACATCTGTAGCACACCTGGATGAAAAAGTATTAAAACATGAGCAGGTTCATTCAATTCTTGGTTGTTTTCAGTTGACAAGGACATCAGTAAACACACACACTGTAAAGCCCTGTTTATCTGCCTGGGTTTGTCTACCTGTGAGAAATACACCTAAAGGATAGGACTACACAAATTAATACAACACACACAAAAGTAATACATGGTGTGTGGAGTAGAAACTGCAGCAGTGAAACAAATCCTTAATAAATCCCTGTATGTGATAACAATTACACAGAGACAGCGTCTTATGAATAAAAATGTTTCTTTATTTTACATCCAGCTGTGCAGAGATGAGCCCCTCTCCCCTGTTGTTGCATGTGCATGTTTCATCATCTCACCTCACCTCTTTGTCACCCCCCCTCCTCCCCACCCATCTTTCCTTCATCTTTCAACTCACCACCTCACCTCTTTATCCCATTCTTCACCACCCACTTCCAATCTTTCCTTCCTCTACATTTCCTCTGTTCCACCTCCTCCCTGTTAGGCAGCAATGACGGGCTGTGTTATTTCTTGACCGAGCCCTGTCCCAACTCTATCCCGCTCACCATGGGCCTCGGGCGGGACGCTTGGGAGGTACCTCGAGAGGCACTGTCCATGCAAACCAAGCTGGGACATGGCTGCTTCGGGGACGTTTGGATGGGTGAGAAAGACAACCTCTGAAGTCCTTTTAAGCTTAGAGGGAGAACTGTTCGTCCAGTATAAAACTGTATCATTTATCATTCCTAAGCACAGACTGTTGGTGATAATGAATGTCTGGCTGTGGCTGATCATTTGTGTCAGTATTTGAAGGTAAAGTTTGTTGTTTTCCCAGTCTGGCTTGGCATTCCCACATGATGTTGTCCAATAACATTCCTGATATGATCAAATTAAGATCATCCTACAGTTTCTCTCACCAAAACTAAGCATTATAACACTTTTACTTTTGCTCTGTAAAATCAATTCATTCGTCTTTGAAAGCGGGTTTGTTACTTTCTCTGGCTATAGAATGGCTTTAAAAACACTTAAAAGAATATGTTAGATTTTTAGAGATTCAAAATGTTCCACGTTTGTTTTTTCCCCATATATGAAGACTCCCCAAGGCCACATCTTTATATTTATCAAGGATAGACCCTCTTATATTCATTCATACTGACTCAGAGACTCATTTTTTTCCAGTTTCAGAGATGACTAAGGAAAAACTGCCTCTCAATAATTAAAAACCAACCAGACATTGGGTTTTCGAGCCATACAGAGTTTCTACCAGAAGCCTCAAAGCTTTGTGTGTGTCTATATAACTCAGGGTTAAGTTAACGAAAGACCAGTAAATCTCCCTCCCGTCCTCTCTACCTCTAACATCACCTGTCTCATGTCATGCATGCTCCCAAAAGTATCTATCACCTGCATGCATCAGAACTTTGATCCCACATATCTCACCACCTACATATTATTTGAAGTCTGAGTGTTTGTTTGTCATACAAAAAGCTGTTTAGAAAGCCATCAGAAATAGTTTTGTCTTGCGCAGTGGGTCTCTGTTTGCACTCACATCCCCTTGTCTGTATGCCAGGAATGTGGAACGGTACCACCAAGGTAGCAGTGAAGACTCTGAAGCCAGGGACTATGTCCCCTGAGGCCTTCCTGGAGGAGGCTCAGATCATGAAGAGACTCCGCCATGACAAGCTGGTGCAGCTCTACGCCGTCGTGTCTGAGGAGCCTATCTACATTATCACTGAGTTCATGAGTCAAGGTAGCAGGCTGATTACACTGCCATGCCTGTAATACACTGTAGATACAGTATGAATCAACACCTATTGCTGGCAATCTGTAAACCATTTCCTGCCCACTAAGGAGAATAAAAGCAGACAAAAAACTTAAAGAGACATTTAAAAATCAAGATATTTGGGGCGCCGGTGGACTAGTGGTTAGTTTGTGCGCCCCCTGTACATAGGAAACAGTCCTCAAAGCAGTAGCCAGGGTTTATTTCTGGCCTATGGCTCCTATGCTGTGTCTCATTCCCCACTCTATTACTAATAAAGGCACATGTAAATTGCCTGAAGAAAAAATAAATAAAGATATTTATCTGAAAATTTAAATTATGTAGCAATGATTAGGGAGACATTTTATAATGTGGAAGACCAGAGTTCAGGCCCATGTGTCTCCCTGAAGGGCAAAGCTCTGTATTATTTCTAATTCTAAAGATTATTTTTCTTCCTCTGAGCATGACCTTTGACCTTGGTGTGAAGATGGCCAGAGGGCAGGTGAAACCTTTAAAAAGCCACTAAATATTAAAAGAAAGCTGATAAAAGTTAGCATGTAGTTGTATGTAGAAAAACTAAAGTGTATCATTTGCATGAATTTGCAAGCATATCTGTCAGAATAATTGTATCTAATATACCGTATGTACACACCTTTATACAGCAAAAATAAATTAGCTCCAGGAGGCATTAGGGACCAATCATGATGCAACCCTCTTTTTTTTCAGGAAGTTTGTTGGACTTCTTAAAAGATGGTGAGGGTCAGAGTCTGAAGCTGCCTCAGCTGGTGGACATGGCTGCACAGGTGAGTTAAACACAAACACATAAATACAGACACACAATGACAGAATTGATCCGTCTATCTGAGCCTTTTCAATCTCTATGTTTTCATAGATCGCAGCTGGAATGGCATACATCGAGAGGATGAACTACATCCATCGTGACCTGCGAGCAGCTAACATCCTTGTTGGAGACAATCTGGTGTGCAAGATCGCTGACTTTGGCCTGGCTCGACTCATTGAAGACAACGAATACACAGCCAGACAAGGTAACAGCATGTTATATTGAGTAAGTGTGTGTGTGTGTGTGTGTGTGTGTGTGTGTGTGTGTGTGTGTGTGTGTGTGTGTGTGTGTGTGTGTGTGTGTGTGTGTGTGTGTGTGTGTGTGTGTGTGTGTGTGTGTGTGTGTGTGTGTGTGTGTGTGTGTGTGTGTGTGTGTGTGTGTGTATCAGAGAGAGCAAAGAGGAGAACCACGCTTGCACAAAGTGATGATTAAGAGTGTCTGCCTCTGCCGCCATGCCTATATTTTTATACATAACCTATCCTAATTATATGATTATATGTCTTCACTGTGTTTCCATGGTTTCAGGGGCCAAGTTTCCCATCAAGTGGACGGCTCCAGAAGCAGCATTGTACGGGCGCTTTACCATCAAGTCAGATGTGTGGAGCTTTGGCATCCTGTTAACTGAGCTCATCACTAAGGGACGGGTGCCATACCCAGGTACTGTGTGATATCTGCTGGTTTAGTTTTTCTTTTTCATCTCCCACAGTAAGAGGCTGATCATCCTGTGCAGTGAAAAATCTATTTTTTTGACTTAACTTAAGTCAATTAAAGCAATAGATATATCAAATTTATCATATGAAAACGTGTGTTGAAAATTAAATACTTTGCTTAAAATACACATGAAAAACACTACTTAACACATTAAACTCATGATCAGGGCTGTTGCCAGTTTTGAGCTGTTTTATATGTTTCTAAAGCAAAATATGAAAGTGTAGCAGTTTGCTTAAACGTCTCCTTATGTGCACACAAACCCACAGACTCTGCTATTAGAAAAAAAGCCCTTTCTCACTCAGTTAACATAAAATGAACGGCTGTCAGTTGCTGCGCAATTAATAACAATTTCCATTGTTATCACAACATCAGCATTTGAAATAAACACATCACAAAAATACGAATTTATCAGAGTACATCAGAAAAATTAGTTCATGTATAGATGCAATGCGCTCTCACTCAGCATAGGTACAATTTAACTATTGGAAGGAGTCCTGCTACAATGGTTGTGTTTATACCATTTTGATGCAGTTGAATGAAGCACATTACAGCTACAAGCTTCTCTTATATTATGTGGTAACAATTTATGTGTAAAAAAAAAAAACAGAAGCTTTTTGGATTCAGTAGGGAAATGTTCCAGACACAGGTATCTCGTACAACATGAAGAACAGCAGATAGACATACAAACTGTGAATTTTAGCTGATGCACTCTTTAATTTTGTTTTATTTATCACACTGAAATCATTATTGCAATATTAAACAATGTAATTTCAGGCAGAACATGGATTCTTTATACACATTAAAAAGTGTTACAGTGAGTAGTAGTCTTCCACGGGGGCGCACATTGCTCCCTTCCACAGCAGCTTCCGCCAACTCTGTGAGAATGCTATTACAACACCTCCATTACACATGAATCAAATAAAAGCTTTAAATTAAAGTCAACAAAATGTTCCTCCCTCAATACTTACTTGTATTGGGCTTTTTGTACCTTTATTGGTGAGATAGGACAGTGGATAGAACTGGAAATCAGGAAGAGAGAGAGAGAGTGGGGAAGTACATGCGGGAAGGGAGCCACAGGTTGGGCTTGAACCTGGGCCGCCCGCTTGGAGGACCTCAGCCTCCATACATGGGGTGAGCGCACTAACCACTGTGCCACCAGGGCCCCCCCCCCCCCCAATACTTTTTGACGTCACACATTTTAAAAGGATACAATCTCCTTCCTTTTAATTATCGTCACAGTTGAAAAGAACTGAAGCTTGTTTTTGTTCAATTTAGACAGTGTGCAGGAGTTTACCTGCTATATTTACTAATTAAAAACAATTTTAACCTAAGAGTGGGTGCCTACGACTTCTATTTATGACGTTATGGTGTTGAAACAGGTTTTATAATATCTGAAAAAATATATATATATTTTTACTAGTATCACATTAAAGTTTGGAAAAAAAGAAAAAAAAATCTATTTCAGGCCCTAATGGCTAATTTCTCCACTGGGGCCCTGGGTAGTTTGCCCCACCTTTCCTCCCATCAATACACCCATGGTTGACAGATTAAAAGGAAACATGGTGAGATTTTTTCTTAGAGAATAATACACAGGTATAAAGAACAGGACCAGTGTGACATAAATCCCCTTCTGTCCACAGTGTGTGCCAAAATCAACACACAATAAAAGTTCCTTCTTTGATACTTTTCTTGCATACTATAAAATGTGTATATTTGCAGTATGTCAGCTAAATGTCATCTTTGCATTGTGTTGTGAGGTAACCTTAGTATTCTTACTACTCTTTTGATTATGTTTTCCTCTCTTGTTTTTCTCTTGTCTCTATATTCATTAGAAGTGTTTTTATTTATTTTATTTTTTTATGTGTTTTTATCCTCTTCTCCTCTCCTGCGCCCACATCCGGCTCCCCCTCTCTCCTCCCTCTAGGCATGAACAACCGTGAAGTTCTGGAGCAGGTGGAGAGGGGATACCGGATGCCCTGTGCCCCAGGGTCCCCCGCCTCGCTCCATGAACTGATGCTGCAGTGCTGGAGGCGGGAGGCCGACGAAAGGCATACATTTGAGTACCTGCAGTCCTTCTTGGAAGATTACTTCACTGCCACAGAGCCGCAGTATCAACCGGGAGAAAACCTGTGACCACACAAACACACACAGGGGACAAATATGGAGCAATAAATGGACAAACAACACACACACTCACACAAACAGTACGCATATATAATACATATCATTGCATTGTTTGATTGTGTAGATGCGGTTTCCCTTCTTTTGGTCTTCATACTCTGCAGTCCATTCAGGACACATCACTCAACCATCATGAAGAGCAGAGTTGGAGCTCTGCTCATCAGGCCTTGCAGTAATGTTGCTTTACTCTGTAACCATGACAACAAGGAACTGAAAGAAGATGTAGATGGTTGTGTTGAGGTGGGGGGAAGTCAGATTGGAACATGATGTGATCAGCTGCCATATATGTTCAGATCCTTTGATATGTGTGTCTGAGAAAATAAATGTTGTAAGCAGACGTTTTACCTATAACTGTTGATACAGACATAAAAGAGAGTGCAATAGATTTCAGATCTAACTATAACATCTTTGAGAAAGAGTCAAAATGAACCTGGTGAAACTGCATGGTAACTGAGCAGATTATGCACACAGACACATATCAGTCATCTTAAATGAGGACTAATTTCAAACAATGCACCAACCTGTGCCTAAATGTGGTCAAAGGAAAGGCTATTTTAGGTTTAAAATACATTTAAAACTTAGTATAGTCTGAGAGATTGTAAGAAATGCTCTTATTTGACTTTTTATGTTAATATAAATTTTGTATGAACTGTCTCTGTTGTTATAATTTAACTCAGACATATCTGAGCATCACAAAACTTCTTTATCTAGTTAACATGTATAGGCCTACAGTTTTCATTCATTGGGAGGGCAGGGATATATGTTAAACACAAAGGGGAAGATCAGGGTCAGTAGATTTTGGAAAAAGAGTGTTTTACATATATGTGTGACCTTTGTGTTGAGATTCCCCTGTCATGGTATTGTAATAAAGATATCTTTTCTGGGTAATGACTTCCTCTGTTTTAATTGTCTTTGAACATGTATGTAGTTTTCCTTCTATGTCATGTCAGAGACGAGCACCTTCACATGCAGACTTGCCTCAAATACAGGAATGAATAACAATTTATTTCAGTCTAAAATGTATTTTTGACTTGGATGACCAAATATTTCTATCTAGAAATTGCCCATTTTACTTTACGGCATTAACGTTTTTAAGATAAATAAAATAAATAGAAATATGTATCCCTTGAAGCAATTCATTTGAATTGAATGTCTCAATAGGAAATGCACAAGACCTGGCTTACAGTTTTACCACTTGTAGCTTTTAAGTTATACAATTACGTATTCTATTGTATTCATGGGCGATGGCTGGTACCAGAAAAAAAGTATTTCGAAATGTCTCTCTTTCTCTTTCTCTCTCTCACGCTCGTTCTTTCAGTCTTCAGTAAACTACTGTTCCCATAATTCCAGAGGTGTGAAGTGAAGCCAACTACGGGTGCCTGGATGGACTGTTAGGCACGTTGGTGAGGCTCAGTGGAGACAGGGGCGCACAACAGACAGAGCTGGAATTGCAGAGGCAGAGACGCACGGGCGCACGGTCGACATACTGGGGAGTCCCGTGCCTGTCACAAAAAACAGAGCACAGTGCTCGAGCGCGGCTGTCAGCGCATGAATTGGGGAAAAGACTGAGAACCAATCTCTCTTCTACACATTTTGTCCATTTTCCCATGCCTTTGTGTTTTTGCTTTCCCATCTTTGTTGGTGCAGATATTGCTGTGAGCCAGAGGATCGGTTTCCGTTGAACTGCACGAGACGGTGGCGCGCGACGGCAGGAGACAGCGTTTACATTGATGTGGGAGGACTGTCTCCCTCCGACGCGGGAAGCCCATATGAAGGGGGAATGCTGCTCACTGACGGCTGCAGCCGTCAAGGCAAATGCTCCGTGACCCGCGCAAGAAGAGGAGCAAAGCACCACCACCGACAGCCGCAAGAGCTCGCAGCACCGCCAGCCACCGTTGACACCGCAACAGCTCCAGCAAACAGCGCGAACCCTCAGACTCTCTTTCTCCCGTGGTGAGTGCGCGTGCAGCGTCTTAAGTACACAACACCCAAAAATTGCTTAGGCTACTGTCCGCTCAGCCAGCTGTGCTGCGCACCTCTGGCTACGTATCTTTCTGAGTGTTTCACATTAACCTCGTCACTGCCAATGACGGACGGAGCTCTGCAATTACACAGCTCGTGCTGCTGGGTCATTTGGGCTTTAGTGTTGGTATGTGTGTGTGGGGAAATATTCAATGATGATGCTTTAACTCATACTAACACACAGGGTATTATTCACTCACACGTAGTGTGATTGAATGCGCACACATTGAACTCCACGTTCCCCCACCTGTTTTCCCCATTTCTCATAAATTAGCCTTATTTGCCTCAATTTTTAAACTGTATAATCAGGGCAACATTAAACAGTAGTGCCCCAGGTAATGTCACACGTATGGCACATAAACAAACACACACACACATATATATAGGCTATATATATATATATATATTATTGTGTTGTCTTGTTTGTTTGCTGCCTTCATAGACTGTGGGTGAGTTTGACTGGACTTTTCAGATTCTGAATTCAAAT